>NC_069657.1:65284356-65426856 GCF_027244095.1 Hemicordylus capensis
GGCGCCCAGGGCGCAGGAGGCCAAGGGCAGTGGTGCATGGGTGCATTTTGAGGTCCCTCAAGATGCCCCATTCCACGCCCGCTGTGTCCACTGCAGGATGCTTGTCAGCCGTGGAAGGGACCCTGCGCACCTGGGTACGACGCCTATGTGGAGACACCTAGAGCGTCACCACCCAGGTCTCAGGGGACAGGCTGGCAGCGCTAGTGCGCCTTGTGCATCTGCCACTAGGGCGGGCAGCGGCAGTGTGCCAGCCAGCAGGCAGGCTACACTGCCCGTCCAGCGGTGGACGCAGTCCTCGGGCAGCCACCGTATTGTTCGCGTGGACCATCATCACCTCACCCGCCTCATAGGGGAGATGATTTCCACCGATGACCAGCCGTTTCAGGTGGTCGAGAACAACGGCTTCCGCCGTATTCTCCAATACCTGGCTCCCGAATACGTCATCCCCTCAAGGACGACGTTCAGCCGGAACGTGGTCCCCTCCCTGTACCGCCGGTGCAGGGAGCTCGTGTCGGCCGAGCTGCGTGCAGCTCCGGCCGGGACAAGCGTGCATTTCACGACTGACCTCTGGACCAGTGTCAGTGGGATGCACGCTTCTTTCCTGGCCCTCACTGCCCACTGGTGGGGACCGGAGAGTGAGGGGACCTCCGCGGGCGATGCTTCCGGGTCCGGCGCGGCTCCCGATGCACTACGGCACAGGTGGGCCGTCCTGCACGTGGAGACGATGGACACGAGGCACACCGCGGAGGAGGTGGCGGCCGTACTCGACCGCCAGATAGAGGAGTGGATTGGCGGGTGTCCACACCTCTCCCGCGGCTTCATTGTCACCGACAATGGAGCCAACGTTACCGCCGCTGTCGAGACAGTCATGGACTGTGTGAACATACGGTGTATGGCACACACGCTCCATCTGACCGTCAGGGACGCCCTTGGCCTTAAGGAGCTGAGGGCGTCCCAGGAGAAGGGGGCCCGCCCCATCGCAGGTGCTGTTGCTGCCACGGCTACGCTTGTGGATAAGTCCCGCAAGCTGGCCGCCCACTTCCACCGCAGCGAGAAGTCCAGGAGACTGCTTCGCCAGAAGCAGGATGACCTTGGCCTTCCTCGCCATCTCATCCCTACGGATGTGGAGACGCGGTGGAACTCCACCTTCCTCCTGTTCCAGCGCCTGTTGGAGCAGGAGAGAGCCCTTGTCGCCCTGGCGAGGGACGAGTCCTTGGATGTCTGCGACTTCTCGAACGCAGAGTGGAAGCAGATGTCCGAGGCGGTGTCGGCACTCGAGCCCTTCCAGCTTGCCACGAAGGGCTTGTGTGGCGACACCACTCCCTTGAGCCAGGCGCTGCCCACAGCTGTTGGTCTCGAGAAGCTGATGGGTGGACTCCATATCTCTCTGACCACGCCAGAGGGTCGTGCTCTGGCTGGGAGGCTGAGGTCTGGGGTTGACAAGCGGCTCGTTGATGTGCTGGGAGACAGGGAGGAGTATGTCCTCGCTTGTCTCTGTCACCCAGCCCTCAAGGGCAATGCCGTGAGTGCCGACGACTTGCCCAGGTGGAAGGGCATCCTGGTCGAGAAGGTTAGGGAGGAGGAGGCCGCTAGGGCCCGCAGAGACCAGGGTGTTGGTAGTGGTGCGGGGGCAGCCCTCGCGGCCCAACCCGCACCCAGCAGCAGCATGGGCGGCCAGCCGGCGTCAGCTTCCCCTTCCCCTCCCTCTTCCCAGTCCAGCAGCGCGGCATCCCAGGCGGCGCCATCGCAGCAGCCATTTGCTACCGACTCGAGATCCGCCCAGTGGTTTCAGCGGTTCTGCTATGGCGCCATGCCTGGTATGCGGGAGGCTCGACCTGCCAGGCCCCCCTCCAGTGCTGAGCAATGCGTTGCGCAGTACTTGGAGGAGCCTGTGGAGGGAGACGGCGTGGACTGCGCACAGTTCTGGGCGAGCCGCCGCCAAGTCTGGCCGGACCTGGCGGTGGTGGCTGTGCGCCTCCTCTCCTGCCCCCCAACCAGTGTCCAGAGCGAGCGGGTGTTTTCACGTGCCGGGGACGTGGTGACACCCTCTCGCTCCCGCTTGGACCCTGGTCTGGTGGAGCAGCTGGTCTTCCTTAAGGTGAACCTCCCCCTGTTGGGCTACCCCAAGCTGCAGTTTGAGACGGGCGAGTGATTACCGTGGGTTGCCCCATGGTTGGTCACCTGCCTGGCTCGAACTCTGTGCTTATCCCTACCCTCCCCCCTTCCACCTCTAGCTGAGCTGACGTGACAGATGCTGAGCCGTGCCAGCCAGTCGCAGCGTGTAGTGTGCCCACACAGAGATGCAGTTGTAGTAGTAGTTGTAGTGCTGCGACTGGCCAGATGTTTACAATGCCCACGCCCACCTAAAAAGAAACCCAATGCTGACCAGCACAGGCCCTTTATCTATCCACCTGTCAGCATTTGGGGACCTGGCGTGGGCACGGCACACCCCCCCAAAGTAGCACAGCCCACGGAGTACTAGACTTAGCGGCAGCGGCGGGTATACGTTCAAAAATGCAGTGTAGATATGTAAATACTGTATGTAAATAAACATGTAAATAATTTTTTCTTTAAAAACCCCATGTCAAAATCAAGCCTCAAAATTATGCAAAAGAAAGAAAAAAAGGTGACAAAGGGAGAACAAAATGATGAATGCCAAATGAATTGATTTTATTGAAAATGTCACCAGAAATCATGTGTGGGGGGCTTGGTTTACATGGAGAAGATGATTGGGTGATTTTTTGAAATGAAACGAATGAATTATTATCATCTTATGTTCATCTTGATTGTGGTCACTGTTGATGTTGGCTGATGGCAAAAAACCCAAAACCATCAGAATAGCAATGAACTGGCTGCCAACACAACATATTGATTGATAACTGTGCAGGGGGGGAATTGGGTCTGTGTGTGTGTGTGTGGTGCAGGCTCAGTCTGTCTCTTCCTGTTGTGTGTCTGTCTGTCTGTCTGTCTGTCTGTCTGTCTGTGTGAATGGATGCCTAGCACTGTCTCTGTGTGTGGATGCTTTCTGTGTGTAGTGTGGTGTGTGTCTGTCTACATGTTTTTTTTCCTCCCCCCCATGCCTCCCTCCATCCTTCCCCTCTCATCCTCTCCCCTTCCTCTTCACCACCTTCCATCCTCCCTCCCTTCCAGCCCACCACCGCCTCACCTGCCCCCAACCCCGGTCTGGCAGATGATGAGAGTCTGGTCTCTCCCACCGAAGCACACACATGAGCACGTGTGTGCACAAATATGTGGCTGACCAACTCTGAGCCGGACCCTCCCCCCTTCAATCCCCTCTACATCCCTCTCCCCCTCCCCTTTCCTCCCCCCTGCCTCCCAGCCTCCCTCCCTGCCTCCCTCCCCCCTCCTAGCTAGCAGCGCACACATACACACACAAAACACCTGTGGTGGCAAACACCACCAGCACACATGCACTCACACTGGTGCCACCACCTCTGCCTTGGGCCTCTGTGTCCTTGAGCAGATATGTGGTGGTGGACCAGAGAAGCATTTCTTTCCAGCAAGGCAAAAGGCATGCACTCACTGCACACACACACACACACACACGAAGAGGTGAAGACGAGAATAGGCAACTTCTAGAACCAGCAGCAGCAGGTGAGTGTCGTGTAATTGTGTTGCTTCCCAAGGCCACTGCCCATGCTCAATGCTCAGTCTGCTGAAACTAAAGAACTAGCTACAATCACCCTTCCTCACATGCAGCTCAGCTCAGCTCAGCTCAGCTGCACAGCACACTGACTAACTAGACACTACAGCTGGTGGTAGAAAAAACAGAAGTCTAGATTCTAGAAGATGTCCTGGTGGATTTTAAACTTTCAAATCTGTGCTAGGATTGCCTCGCCCGCCTCCTCCTCCTCCTCCTCCTCCTCCTCCTCCTGCCTGTAATTGTGCCCTCTCCCCTTGCAGTTGCGCCGTCGTGATGGGTTGGTGATGTGCGTGCGCCGTCTACTTGTTAGCTCTCTCCTCCTCATGTTGGCTGGGCTTGCCAGGCACTGGCTGGCAGCAGCTGTTGGCTGTGTGCTAGGCTCAGGCTGTGGCGCGCGTGACTGGACTGGGAATGTTATTGTAGCGGCAACACTGGTTGTGGTGGTAGCAGTAGTAGCTGTTGTTGTTGCTGGGCTGGTGGCTGCTGGCCTGTGCTGACTCTGCGCACTTGGTCTGGTCTGGTCTGGTCATTGGGATGCAGATGTAGGGTGTGTGTGCATCATCCATGGGGAGCATCAGAGCAGAGCAGAGCAGGTTGGCTGGCTTCTGTCTGTCGGGCCTAGTCAGTGGCAGGCACTGAGTGAGGCGGTGGTTCCTTTGGGCATCACGTCACCCATCATGCAGAGCGGCAGGTCTGCTGCTCTGCTGCTCCGCCTCCTGCTTCTTCTCTGTGTGTGCTGCTCTTGTGCTTAGTGTGCTGCTCCGCTGCTGCTGCTGTGCTGGCAGGCAGCACAGCAGTGGCCTTTTTGTTAGATCAGAGAGTGGGTGTTGTCTCTCTGAGTGTCCTCCTCTTACTTGCTTGGATAGGAGTGGTGGTAGTAGGTAGGCATTAAGATGGACTGACTAGGTGTTACGTGTTAGGGCGCCCAGAGAGAGGGGCCAAAAAGATGGGGTGGCAATTGTTGGGTTGCTCCTAGTATTATTGGTGAATTTCTGAAGAAAAAATTTTTTTCCATTGGCTAGAATGGGGGTTCGGGGCTGCCCCAGACCCGCCTCTGTGGGGTGGCAGCACCGCCAAAGTGGGTCCGGGGCCATGGCAAAAATGCCCTCAGTCCCTCCCAGCAATCCCCGTAGAGATAGGAGTGATGGTTCTGTTGTTTTTCTGAGGTGTTCTGAGTGAGTGTGGATTCTGTGATAGCAAATGAGAGTGGATTCATGGTGTCTCATTGGAAATCTCATAAGCTATCATAGAATCTACACTCAGAATACCTCAGAAAAACAACAGAACCATCACTCCTATCTCTACGGGGATTGCTGGGGGGGACTGAGGGCATTTTTGCCATGGCCCCGGACCCACTTTGGGGGTGCTGCCACCCCACAGAGGTGGGTCTGGGGCAGCCCCGAACCCCCATTCTAGCCAATGGGAAAAAAAATTTTCTTCAGAAATTCACCAATAATACTAGGAGCCACCAATTGCCTTGGGATTTTTGGGGTGGAGGACACCCATGGGTGGCTACCACCCACCCCAGCTTTTTTGCCCCTAAGGGCTCCACATTGTGAGTTATGGGCAAAAATTTATTTTTTGAAAAAAATTTGTAAAAAATCAGAGGAAGGTCCAATCGACTTGAAATTTGGGTGGCAGGTAGAACACAATGTCTCCTTCAAAACCAGCCACTTTTTGTGATCCGAACCGGTTCGGTTCGGATCCGAACCGGTTCGAAACCGAACCGGACCGGGGGGGTGGTCTGGCAAAACCAAAACCGAACCACCCCGGTCCGGTCCGGACCCGGTTCGGACCCGAACCGAACCGGGAGAACCGGTTTTATGCACATCCCTACCCAGCCCCAGACACAATACCGTATTTACCCGTGCTCTCTGGCTCTCAAGGGTTTTAAGAAACACTTGAAGAATCCTCTTTTTAGAGAGGCTTTAAAGATTTTTTTTTGCTGTTTGTATTTATTTGGCTTTTAAGCTTTTGTGAATCTGGTTTTAACACAGTCTCATTCTTAATAACATAAGAACAACAACAGCCCTACTGGATCAGATCCAAGGCCCATCTAGTCCAGCATCCTGTTTCACACAATGGCCTACTAGATGCCTCTGAGAAGCCCACAGGCAAGAGCTGAGAGTATGCCCTCTCTCTTGCTGTTGCTCCCCTACAACTGGTATTTAGAGGCATCTTGCCTCTGAGGCTGAAGGTGGCCTGTAGCCACCAGACTAGTAGCCATTGATGGACCTATTTTCATGAATTTGTCTAAGTCCCTTTTTAAAGCCAACCAAGCTAGTGGCCACCACCACATCCTGTAGCAAAGAATTCCATAGATAAATTATGCGCTATGTGAAAAAGTACTTCCTTTTGTTGGTCCTAAATTTCCTGGCATTCATTTTCATGGGTTGACACCTGATTCTAATGCGGTGACAGAGGGGAAAAAATTCTCTCTGTCCACTCTGCCTACTCCATGCATAAGTTAATATACCTCTATCATGTCTCCCTGTAGTCGCCTCTTTTCCAAATGAAAAAGCCCCAGATGCTATAGCCTTGCATCATAAGGAAGGTGCTCTAGGCCCCTAATCATCTTGTTTGCCCTCTTCTGCACCTTTTCCAGCTCTACGATGTCCTGTGATGTCCTTCTTAAAATATGGTGACCAGAACCGTATGCAGTACTCCAAATATGGCCACACCATAGATTTGTATAAGGGCATTATGATATTAGCATTTTTATTTTCAACCCCTTTCCTAATGATCCCTAGTATGGAATTTGCCTTTTTCTCAGCTGCCATGCACTTTAAACAAGCTGTCCACCATGACCCCAAGATCTTGCTCCTGGCCAGTCACTGACAGCTCAGATCCCATCTGTGTATATGTGAAGTTGGGTCCCCCCCACCCCACCCAATGGGCATCACTTTACACTTGCTTATATGGAACTAGGGTGGTGTGAACAGGTTTGACGTTTGACATGTTTGATGTCAAACCTGTTTGGTCTAAAGGTTTGGGGTCGAACCGAACCATCCCCTGTTCTGGACATTCTTTTTTTAAAAAATTAAAAATATTTTTTTACCTTACCCCCTTTAGGGGAGTTGTTGGAGGCGGCGGGGGTTGGGGGCTGTCCCGTGGAGGTCCCCCCCCACCAACCTCCTTTGCCGCCCAAACTGGCCCATTTGGCTGGCTCTTCGGCCCATTTGGGCCTTCCCCCTCCAGTGTGGTGGCCATTTTGGAGGCTGCTGCGCCTGTGCAGTTGGCCTCTGTGTGGAGGGCAGAGCAGGCAGGCAGGCTTTGGGGTTGAGAATTGAGATGACCTTGGTCGGCTTGATAGATGACCTTCACCAGGGAATTGAGAGAGGGAGTGTGACTCTGCTGGTTCTTTTAGATTGCTCAGTGGCTTTCCATACCATCGACCATGGTGTCGTTCTGGGTCACCTGAGGGATTTGGAGATAGGAGGCACTGTTTTACAATGGTTCCGCTCCTATGTCTTGGTAAGTTTTCAGATGGTGACCATTGTTTTTCTAAACAGGAGCTACTATATGGAGCCCCTCAGGACTCCATTATATCACCAATACTTTTTAATATCTACATGAAATTGCTGGGTGAGGTCATCAGGGGATTTGGTGCTGGGCATTATCAGTATGCTGATGACACCCAAGTCTATTTCTCCTCCTCCTCCTCAATCTCAGGAAATGGAATTAGCCCCTTAAATGCCTGCCTACAGGCAGTAATGGGCTAGATGAGGGATAAACTGAAGCTGAATCCAAACAAGACAGAGGTGTTCATTGTTGGGGGTTGTAATCTGCAAGGCGGGACAGAACTTGCTGTTCTAGATGAGGTTACACTCCCCCAGAAAGAACAGGTTGATAGCTTGGGAGTGTTCTTGGACCTGGGTCTCACCCTGGTGCCTCAGGTTGAGGCTGTGGTCAGGAGCACTTTTTACCAGCTGCAATTGATTTGACAACTCTGCCTGTTCTTTGAGCAGAATGACCTGAAAACAGTGGTGCACCAGCTAGTAACCTCCAAGCTGGACTTCTTCAATGTGCTCTATGTAGGGCTGCCTTTGTGCGTGTTTCAGGAATTTCAGTTAGTTCAAAATGTGGCAGCCAGATTGGTCTCCAGGGTATCCCGGAGAGACCACATTATGCCTATTCTTAAACAGTTTAAGAATAAACTGCTGATATGTTTCTGGGCAAGTTACAAAGTGCTGGTCATTACCTTTAAATCCCTGAATGGCTTAGGTCTAGATTACCTGAGAGAGCACCTTTCTCTATAAAATCTCCAATGCTCAATAAGATCATCAGGAGGGGTCCATCTTCAGGTACCACCAGTTCATCTGGTGGCTACCTGGGACTAGACCTTCTTAGTTGTTGCCCTTGGGTTGAGGAATGCACTCCCCATGGATATAAGAGGATTATCTTCTTTGAAGGCCTTCAGGAGAGCCTTAAAGACCCATCTTTTAGCCTGGCTTTTAATTATATCTAGGTTTAATTTTAATCTAGTTTAAATGTTTTTAATTGTGTTTTTGATTCTAATGTAAACTGCCCTGAACCACTTTAGCAAGGGCAGTATATAAATTGAATGAAGAAAAACAAACAAACTAGCCACCTTTTCTTTTCCTCCTGGTCCATGACTAGCATCATTGAGACTGTCTCAGCAGCTGCCCTGAGATATGTAATAGTTATGCAATATTTGAGGGAATTGAGAAGAGAATGTGAGATTAGATGCCCACCACTAATTTTTGACAAGTATTAGGGTCCCTCCACGGGAATACTTGGCTTACCTGGGTGACCTCTCCCACCCCACATACAAATGCAGGGCTATGATCTTGTGTTGATAGAAAAGCTATTACACAAAACACAAAAAGTCTACAAATATTGACTCTATGAAGTGCTGTTGCTATTTCTACTATATTGACTTTTAACATGCCTTTCCCTGTGAAAAACAAGCACGAGACAGCTTACAGCAAAATACTGCATTTTATTTATTTGATTTAGAAACATAGGAAACTGCTATATACTGAGTCAGACCATTGGTCTATCTAGTTCAGTATTGTCTTCACAGACTGGCAGCGGCTTCTCCAAGGTTGCAGGCAGGAATCTCTCGCAGCCCTATCTTGAAGAAGCCAGGGAGGGAACTTGAAACCTTCTGCTCTTCCCAGAGCGGCTTCATCCCCTGAGGGGAATATCTCGCAGTGCGCACACATCAAGTCTCACATTCATATGCAACCAGGGCAGACCCTGCTTAGCTATGGGGACAAGTCATGCTTGCTACCACAAGACCAGCTCTCCTCACCTTTGTATACTGCCCTTCCAAAATGGCTCAGGGCAGTTTACAATTAAAACAAACTACTAAAACAGTAAAGAGCTAAAACAAATTAAAAAACTATATAACAATTAACAATTTAAAAACGTTTTAAAACAACAATTAAACAATCACAGTGATTAAAAATCTCAAAATCGGGTTTTGAATTTTAAAATAAACCAAAAATTAAAACCCCCAAAATTTAGGAAGCTGAGAAAGCTTGGGTGAAAAGATGGGTTTTCAGGTGTTTTTTGAAAATTGCCAGAGTTGGGGAGGATCGTATCTCAGCAGGGAGCCCATTCCACAATCTCCGGGCAGCGACAGAGAAGGCCCGTCTCCGTGTAGTCACCAAACGAGTTAGCGGTAACTCGTTTTTTGTATTAAAAAAATATAAAACACAATACAAAATTCAATAAACACAATTTTTACAAAAGCAGCAGTCCAAAGCCAGATAAAGTTCTCACTGATGTCATAAATTATATTCTAAAAGTCAGCTGTTGATGTTATCACTATATTGACTTTTAACCTGACTTTCCCTAAAACATTTTCAACTGTCAGATCTACCTGGGGAGAGAGTCCACAAAGGAGATGCTGTCACTGAAAAGGCCCTTTTTCATGTCCTAAGTACAAAGCCTATTCAGACATTATGTTGCACATGTGTATAGATGTCCGTACACATGTACATGTTTTTGTGTGAATGACTGTTAAAAGTGAAATTGAGTACAGGCCCTCTTAAATGCAGATTCAAATAGAAAGTGTACTACTTAATACCTGTATGTGCATACAGATTTATACATGCATACACTAAACACAAAAGCCCTGTTCACATGTTCTGTTCAGATCATACAGATCTCTATGAACATACAGTTATTCACGTGTTACTTTCAAAGCACATAGAGCAGTGCAAATGCACTTCCTATCTGTAATCTGGTTTGCTTTTAAAATGAACACAGGGGCATAGCTATAATTAATCTTGGGCGGGGGGAATGTTCCTGGGCCCCGGAGTGGTGCAAACTGGCTGGGGAACAGCATGCTCCTCATTTCACCTCTCCTACCATCCTGATCAGATGACTCATCTTGGTGATGAACATGTCTGTGTGAATGGGGAGCATTTGGTAATATCTGCATAGGAGTGAGAGACGCAATATGTCCATCATGTTTTCACTATGTCCTTGTAGTTATTCTGCAACAAAGATATAGGTGCTGGAACAAGCAAAGAGGTCAGGGGCCGGGGCCCATCTTGCCTTCTTGTCCCAGGGTCTCCTCTAACTTTGCTATGCCTCTGAATGAACACATGCACACTCATTCACACAAAAGCATGTACATGTGTACAGACAGACAACATAATGTCTGAACAGGGCAGGGCGTATGTGCATTGAACCGAATGTGTGAATTAGGGAAAATCAAGGAAAAGGGCAACTTATAATTAAATAATCCACGGTTCAAAGTCAGAAAAAATGGAATTTTATGAGGCTGAGCTGGAGGATTATAGCTCCTCCCATCTTTAAAAGGAGATGAGAGCCAGCGTGGTGTAGTGGTTAGAGTGCTGGACTAGGACCAGGGAGACCTGAGTTCAAATCCCCATTCAGCCATGATACTTGCCGGGTGACTCTGGGCCAGTCACTTCTCTCTCAGCCTAACCTACTTCACAGGGTTGTTGTGAGGAGAAACTTAAGTATGTAGTACACCGCTTTGGCTCCTTGGAGGAAGAGCGGGATAGAAATGTAATAATAATAATAATAATTATTATTATAATAATATTCAATTCACCGTCAAAGGTTAGTTCAGGGAATCTGAGCCAGGCTCTCCTAATCATCCGGCTTTCTGGCATTGCCAACTGTGGCAAATGGTTAACAATGAACAGCTTTCCCTAGTAACCATGTCTGATAATATGTGGAGAGTGTTGTGTTGCATGTACTCTAGAGAGGACTGTAGATATAAAAGCATATTTCAGATTACTAAAATGTGCAACAGTTAGCTGATGTGAAAGTTCATTGGGATATGCACAGGTTCCACCCCCCACCCCCACCGCCTTATTCCACACCCCCACCCCGTCTCCCCATTCAAGACCTGTAACTGTGAATTAAACCACTTATTCACTCTTGACAAGCAGGCAGCAGAACACAGATATAGTAATCTGCCAATCTGGAATTGGGTATGCATTGGGAGTCATGAAATAGATCTCAGCAGGCTGAACACTGTGCACCCACCCATTTTACAATCCTGTGATTACAGCAGGTAGGTGGTTCAGATAACTGTGCATTTCAGATATGCAGGAGTCCAGTGTAATGTGTAGTATGATTTACTCTGGTTTGTCAGGATGCATACTCTAATAGCATGGTTGGTGTAATGTCCCACTGACTTGTCTTTCAGGCTTATTGATCTCTGGACCTTTATGAAAATGATATCTTAGCAGAACGGTTTGGGAGAGGACACTTTAAATAGGTAGAATGACACTAGTTGGTGCACAATAGCTTTTTTAGTGTCCCATTTCTGAAATGAAACATGCTGGGATTCAGGTTTGCTTTCTAGGTGCTTGTTTTGTTTTGTCAGCACTAAAGGAAGGGCACCTACAGTACACCCCCAAGGCACTCTGTTGTCGAGCATTACTTCACATCCAACTCTGGGTCCTGACAGTCAGAACACTATGGGGCTATTCTCATGATTAACAAAAATCGGGCTAGGAGAGACTAGCCCGATTTTTGTTAATCGTCAGAACGACCGGGCTTGGCTGCGAGCCCGGTGGTTCTAGAGCGGGTAACCCACTCTGGAACCCCTGGTAAAAAGCAGGTTTGCGGAGCGAGCGCTCTGCAAACCTGCTTTTTACAATCATGAGTAGCCACGGCACGCCTTCACGGCATGCCTACTCATGAGTAGACCCCCAGCCGGGAGGCGAAAAGCTGCCTCCCGATTTGGGGGTCTCCCCAGTATGCCCTGTGCGCTTGCACAGGGCATACTGGGGCTTGTGGGGGCTGCACGGCCCCCTAGCTCCCCAGCCGGCCAGCTCTGTCTCGGAGCCAGCAATCGTGTGGGTGGCCGATTTGGCTGCCCATGGCTCCCTTTCCGCTCGTGAGCGGGGAGAGCGGGCTTAGCCTGCTCTCCCCGCTCACCCGAAGAAACCGGGTCTCACGGATTGTGAGACCCAGCTCTATGTCTAATGTATGGCTCCAATTAAGCTTTAATTTCCTCCAAATGTTTTGTATAGGTCACAATAATATATCTTGAAAATACCCACATTAACCTTATCACTCCTATAGGGCACCCTAGTTACATATATTATCTAAAGTTTGATCACATTTTTTCAATTTGTTACAGGCATTTTATAAATGTATTTGTTACGTTTTTGACTTTACCAAATTAGGGGTGCAACAGAAATATGCCTTCTTATTGGCTGATCAATCATTAGAAATATTTGGTGCTATAAAGAACACAGTGGCCAACATCCAGACTGATGCAATGCATGTTGCAAATGCTGTACACACTCGTCCTGGTGTGTGTGTGTGTGTAATTTTCGTCAATCTCCCTTTCCTTCTGAAGCTGACTGTGACTCCCAAAATTATATCCCTAAGGGCTGCATGATCCTCAGGCATATTTTCAGGAGACAGCCACCTTCAGAAGGAAGGGAATATAGATGAAAAACACCCCTTCTTCATAGCACTTGCACAGTGTAGCTATACTAGTGCTTTGCTAGTATAGATGTCAGCCAGTGCTTTTAATTCACTATAGTGCGCAGGTTACAAGGCTTCTTTACATTTCTCCACTAGTGGAGACATGGCTTCTGCTTTGATATTTGATATGTAAAGGAGGAACAGCTACCATTTCCTGAGGAATTTTTGCCAAGTAGTTTTCTCCAGATAGAAGGATGGGCTTATTCTCCACACAAGAGCATTCTCATATCATGTTGACACCAGTGAACTCTAAGATGCCCATAGTGTTCAAGTGGATCCTGCTTTGATGTGAAAATATTTTTGCATTGGGTTATGCCCATCACCTTTCTATTCTATTCTATTCTATTCCAGTCCCCATTGCTTCAGCTTGGAACCTCTCCTGGTGCTAAGACTTTTGTCCCATGGCATGTAAGTGGTAATAGTATTCGCAGTTACATTTTAAAAATAATATTTATGTATTTAGTATATTTGTACACCACCCCAAACTCACATTTCTTGGTGGCTTACAACAAATATAAAACAAATTAAAACAGAAATTAAAACATAAAAACAGCATGCCACAATTTTAGTAAATCATGTTAATTACAACTGATAACTAATTTATTTGCTACAGCTAGAACTGAAATAACCAATGAGGGGAAATAATTTGGATAGTCCTGCCAGAGGGGGAAAGGAGAGGGTGGGTGTCCCCCTCAAATTAGCTCCCCCTATTGCTGGGCTTATTGCTGAATCATAAACTGGGAATTTAAATAACACTATGATCCTAAGCATAATTACTTGAAAGTTGACTCTAAATAAAAGTTGTTTTACTGAAACCATAGAGACATGAGTTTTGGGTGGTACATACAAATATGCTAAATAAATAAATACCAACAAGACGGACTTCAGATAAAGAATGCTAAGGATGGGAGTGTAAAAGCAACAAAACATACTGGGGCCATTCACATAATCTACTGGGCAGGAAAGGGGAAAGCTTCCCAAAACTTCTCTCCCCCCCCCCCCAGACGATCCTTCATTGCTCTGTGGGAGCACACTCCATGCTCCCACACGATCAGCCCGGTTCCGTGCAGCACGGAGCAGGGCGGATTGATCTAAGTCCAGGACAAATTGTCCCTAACTTCAGCTAACAGCTGGTCTAGGCAGCTGGGCTAGGCAGCACTAGCCTGCCAGTTCTCACATGCAGCCTAACCCCAGCTGGGAGTCCCTAGCCAAGGTTAGGCTGCACATGAGAACATCATTTCATTCTATTTCAGAAATCTAACATGTGGGACAAAACTGCCCCCTCTGAAATGCACTTTGCTCCTTCCTTCCATTCCCCAATTTTTTTCAGGTGGTTGAGAAGATAAGGGAGGAACTTCCCAGTCTGAATTTGTGGGTGGCCAGCACAGGGGCACTTGTGGAAGGACTTTCTGGTTGCAGTGCTCCACACCGTTGCTCTACCACTGGCAGAAGAGGAACCACCTGAAGGCCATTATTCCAGATGTTCCCCATTTGCATAGATTCAGGCTTGTGCAAGAGCTTGACCAACAATTGCAACATCTTATGTGAGTGCAAGAACTAATTTGGTAAAAAATGTTTGTTTCTTTGTGGAACAAATTTGTGCTATGTTCTGCTAGCACAACAGCATTTACTGAATGCTACCCTTTGTTTATAAATTATTGGCCAAATAATTTAAAATAATTTTGCCAAAAATGTTTATCCCAATATTTTGATTTTTCATTTGTTTCTTTCAGTGGTGGAGTGAGACCGTGAGCAGCCTGTGGCCAGCCGCCACAGTGGCCCCGCTCACCCCACCCCCGTGTCTGATGTCAGACATGGGGGCTAGCCACACCCCTGTGTCAGATGTCAGATGCGGGTGTGTGTGGTCTGGCTCCTGAACAGGGCTGCTCTTCCCTGTTTGGGAGCTGGAGCCAAGCCGGTGCTGCTTAAACAGTGCAGCCAGGAGCGGCTCTTCCCTGCCTTAAAGACTGCGAATGACATGCTGCGAATGCAGCGTTGGCTGTCCAACTCCCAAATGGGGCCGCATGGCCCCTTTCGGGAGCTAGATTGGGGCAGGCGCTGAGTTCGCGGTGTGGCCAGGAGCGGTTCTTCCCTGCCTTAAGGCAGGGAAGAGCCACTCCTGGCCACACCATGGATGCAATGCCAGCCATTTAACTCTTGAACGGGGCCGTGCGGCCCCACTCGGGAACTAAATTGGCACCCCCAGTGTCTGATGTCTGACCGCTGTGAACACAGCGCTGGCTATTTAACTCCCAAACGGGGCCGTGCGGCCCCGCTCGGGAACTAAACCAGCACCCCCCGCATCTGATGTCGGGGCTACGAGGTGTGGCCCCTGAGGGGTGGTTGCCCGGGTTCTCCGAACCCGTTTGTCCAATGGTGGCTCTGCCCTTGGTTTCATTTGTATATAATACTTGGACATCCAACTGATGTTATATCTGTCAAATATTACACAATGGGTTGTATCCCAAGTGGCATCAGAGCCCACAATCTTAGTTACCTTTCTCTTCCTTGAGCTCCCAAAAAGCTAGCCTGGGGCCAGGAGGCTCTTGGGAATGGTGTGGGATAATTAATAGAGGACTACTGTGAGATGGGGGAATCCCTGGAAACAGGATACAGGCACTTTCCATGAACCCTGCAAATCATTTATACTGGTGGCTTTTTTATATGTAGCAAAGCAATAGCAACTGCCCCTAACCCAATGCATAATGTGCCTCCTATGAGCTGTTGCTGGTGTTTCCCTTGTGTTTCTTTCTAGACTGTGAACCTCTTTGGAACAGGGGATCTTCCTTTCCCCCACCCCCAATATCTTTTGCTATAGAAACCGCTTTGGGAACTTATTGTTGAAAAGAGGCAAATAAAATAATAGCACATACACAACACAGGGTAACGTGGGCAGTACAGCACTGCTTGCACTGCTGCAAGTTTCTAAAACTCACTTGCAGTGTTGCAGCACAGCCCTGCTCCACTGCGACATAGAATTATTGCACAAGCTCAGTTGTGCAACATGACATGCTTTAAACACTCACAGAGAGGCGGGCAATATTTAACTGTCCATTTTTCGCTGTGCAGCACATGAGCTACTAATAATAATAATGTCTGACTTCCAAACTAAGTTGCTCATGAGTAGTCTCATTGAAATTAATGGGACAAGTCAGTCACAACTAATACAAATAGTTCAAGGGGACTATTCATGAGTAATTTTGTCTGGCTGTCATCTAATAATAAGTGGGAGCTCTACCTACAGGAGATGCTTTCACTCTGTTTCTGGGAATTCACCCACCCACTGCAGCCCTCTTGTGCTGCACCCCATACTATTCTTGAGGGTCCACTTGGACTAGTGCTGCTGTTCTTGCATTCATTAGAATACAACCGAATAAATTTAGGACAAAAGAATGTGCCTAACATCTAACAAGGTTTGTATAGCATAGCATGAGCATAGCCCTCTAAAAATACTGGTCCACATACCATGAAACATGGGCAGTAGGAGCACTGCTCATGCCATTGCATATGTAGGGTTGTGGAACAGGGCTACTCTGCTTTAACATAAAGTAACTCAAATGCAATGCAATATGATACCCATTGGAAATAACATGCATTGTGTCATGCAACTGTGTATGCATAAGCTCGAGTCAGAGTGGAACAACTGTGTTGCACAAAACCATCAGTGGGATTTGCACACATGGTGTGGGCGGTGAACCAACTGCCCATGTTTTTCTGTGCAGTGTATGAGCGACTGAAATTTTGCCTTTCAGTTCTTTAGTAGAGAAAATGATGTGGAGATTGCTAAATTGCCTACTTCCCTCAGTAGCTGATTGATAGGGTTGGGTCTTTCTTTCTTTCTTTCTTTCTTTCTTTCTTTCTTTCTTTCTTTCTTTCTTTCTTTCTTTCTTTCTTTCTTTCTTTCTTTCCGAGGATTGTGTGCACACAGTCCTGGTTTTTGGAATGGCCTGGGAAATCATACCATATTTACCTGAATCCAAGACTAGGTTTTTTCAAAGCTCTTTGAAGTTAGAAACTGGGGGGTCGTCTTAAGTCAGAGTCCTGCTGCTTGCAGGTAAATAGAAGTATAACCTGTATTAACCTCTGTTTTCTAAGAGGGCCATCTTAAATTCAAAGTCTTCTATTTGAATAAATATGTGTATATAGCAGATCTCCTGCAGAAGGAGGAGGAGGAGCTTTTTATATAGTGCTTTTCAATAAAAAGTTCCTAAAGCATTTCAAACAGAGGCTAGATGGCCATTGGTCAGGGATACTGTAGCAGTTTCCTGCATAGTAAAGGAAGTTGGACTAGAAGACCTTCAAGGTCCCTTCCAATTCTAAAATTCAATTCTCTGCACAGTAGCTTCTTACAGGAGTGATTGCATAGACAGCTGGGCTTTTTAGCCCCTAGGTAGATCAGGGTGCATGTTTATAATACTGTGGCAGAATTCACAACATGAAGTCTGAGATTAACAAAGCATGAAGAAAATATTGGTCTGTGCAGTGAATTTATAGAAATATCTGTACATTCCACAGCAATGTTGTAGCCATCTTGAGTGCACAAATATTTATTTTGGTCAGCCAAGATTGTATCAGAGCAATAGTTTATGATTTCCAGATTAGGAAGTCTTTTGTATATTGAAAACGTACATCCAGAGCATATCTTTCTACATGGAATATATTTAGTACAATAAACCATTATAGAGCTTTATGTTCATACATTTTCTGAAAATGTTGTTTGAGATCAGGCTACCTGTGCTAATCAGATCTCAACTATCCTCTTTTTCAGCCTCTATGTTTTATCTGCATATTAATTAGCTTAACACTAACTTGAAAATTCCTAATGCTTGCTTATGCTGGGCATAAGATATATCACATCTAACCAAATAACACTTGTGTTGGGTCCTATCCAGTTATCTTTTGCACTTTGTTTGTCTGGACATTTGTCTCAAGGGGGATTCTGAAGAGAGTGTGGGGGAGTAGTCAGCGAGAAGAAGGGAAAGGAAAAGGAGAAAATGGAGTTGTTTCTGAATAAACCGTTAGTTAAATCCACATAAGATTTCCTTGTGCGTATATTTAGCTGTAATATTTGCTGAGCACAACTTCCATAGATACAAGCTGTGTGCATTATTTATTTATTTATTTATTTGATTGATTGATTGATTGATTGATTAATATACCACCCTTCCAAAATGGCTCAGGGCAGTTTACAATCTCTGCCTCACTATTTGGGGAGAAAGATTTTTGATTTCTAAAAAACCATACCTGCCAACATTTCAGAATGAGAAAAAGGGACAATGAAAGAGGCAAAAATATTTCACACCCCACCCTGGGCAGGAATTAATGTGCCGCACTTTGTGTAGCATGCAAAAATCCCACCGCTTTGCTGGGCCCACGCTCTTAAACCAGGCTTTGTTCTGTGGGTATGTTGATAATATGAACCGGAGAAGCAGCTCTGAAAGACAAACTCTGCACTCTTGTACCAGAGCCTATTCTGTGGTCACACTGATGATATGAACTGGGGCAATATCTTATTCATTCATTCATTCATTCATTTAAAGTATTTCTATACGGCCCCAAACCTGTGTCTCTGGGAGGTTTACAATTAAAATAATTTAAAACATCAGATCAATTAACAATTAAAATCATTGAAAACATTGAAAACTGAATATTAAAAATATTAAAACTATAAATCTAATTAAAAGCCTGGCTGAAAAAAATGTGTCTTCAGTGCCTTTTTAAAAGTTTCCAGAGATGGGGAGGCTCTTATTTCAATAGGGAGCGCATCCCAAAGTCCAGGGGTGGCAACGGAGAAGGCCCGTTCCCAAGTAGCCGCCAAACGGGTTGGTGGCAACTGCAAATGAACCTCTCCAGATAATCTTAACAGGTGGTGGGGCTCATGACGAAGAAGACAATCTCTTAAATACCCAGGGCCTAAGCTGTTTAGGGCTTTATAGGCAATAACCAGCACCTTGTATTTTGTCCAGAAACATATCGGCAGCCAGTGTAGTTGCTTCAACACGTGTAATATGGTCTCTCTAGATGACCCAGAGACCAACCTGGTCACCGCATTCTGAAACAACTGCAGTTTCCAGACTACTTACAAAGGCAGCTCCACATAGAGCGCATTGCAATAATCCAGCCTAGAGGTTACCAGGATATGTACCACCATTTTGACGTCATTCATTTCAAGTAACAGAAACAACTGGCATAGCAGCCGAAGATGATAATAAGCACCTGAAAGGCTAAATAGCTCTGAAAGGCAAACTTTGCACTCTTACTCCAGACCTTGTTCTGTAGATATTATATCTATATGACCTGGGGAAACTTCCCTGAAAGGAAAAGCCCATGCTCTGAAACCAGACCCTGTTCTGTAGGGACTAACTGAAGAAATATCTCTGAAGCAAAGTCAATGCTCTCTCTCATGAAATCAGAACCTGAAGGGATTATAATATAAATTAGAGAATAGCTTTGAAAATGCTCTCTCAAATGAAATCAGACCCTATTCTGCAGGGAATATGAACAGGAGAAATAACAATGAAAAGTAAAGTCTGTGCTTTCAAAGGAAAGCAGACTCTATTCTGTATAAACTGGAGATAGCTCTGAAAAGCAAAGTCTGTGAAATCAGACCCTATATGGAGGAAGAAATAGTTCTGAAAAATAAATGTACTCTCAAGTGAAATCAGACCCTATTCTTCAGGGAATATAGGAGAAATAGCCCTGAAAAGCAAGGTGAGTGCTTGATTGGTGAGTGATTTCTCAAAAGAAATCGGGCCTAGAAAACTTATCTAAGTTTTTCTAAGTAGAAAACTAAGATCCCTCAGAGTTAACCAATGACAGACCGGTTTCCAGTCTTCCATGGTTGGGCAAGGTGATTGGGCGGGTGGTGGCCTATCAGCTCCAGGCAATTTTGTATGATACACAATATCTAGACCCATTTCAAACTGGCTTCCGAGCAGGCTCTAGGGTTGAGTCTGCCTTGGTCAGCATGATGGATGATCTCCAACTAGGTATTAAGAGAGGGAGTGTGACTCTGCTGATCCTTTTGGATCTCTTGGCTGTTTTTGATACCAACTCCCAGAATGTGAACCTGTTCCTTTTGGGGAAGTGTGACCCCATCTAGAACAGGTAGATCAAAATCATCTCTAGAGTTCTGACCCCACACAATAAGTACCTCTGTCTTATCTGGATTCAGCTTCAGTTTATTCTCCCTCATCCAGCCCATTACTGCTTCCAGGCAGGCATTTAGGGAGGATATGCCAGCTCCTGAAGAAGCTGACATGGAGAAGTAGATCTGTGGGTCATCAGCGTACTAGTAACGTGACCCAGCTCCAAATCCCCTGATGATCTCTCCCAGTGGTTTCATGTAGATGTTAAAAAGCACTGGAGAAAGTATGGAGCCTTAAGGGACACCATACTTAAGCTCAGATTTTGAAGAGCAACAATCTCCATTCAACACCATCTGGAATCTGTCTGAGAGGTAGGAGCAGAACCACTGTGAAACAGTGCCTCCCACCCCCCAGCACCCTCAGACATTCCAGAAGGATACTATGGTCGATAGTATCGAAAGCCGCTGAGAGATACAAAAGGACCAACAGAGTATACTTCCTCTGTCAATTCCCAATTGGAGATCATCCATCAGGCCGACCAAGGCAATCTCCACCCCATAGTCCACCTGAAAACCAGTTTGAAATGGGTCTAGATAATCAGTTTCCTCCAAGACTGCCTGGAGCTGAGAGGCCACCACCCTCTCAGGTGGTACACTGCCCAGCCATGGGAGGTTGGAAACAGGCCTATAATTGCTCAACTCTGAGGGATATAATGCAGGCTTCTTTAGAAGAGGTCTAATAATTGCCTCCTTAAGACAAGGAGGTATACTGCCCTCCCACCAGGCAGTCTACAACAGCCTCCCTGCTAGATAGAACAAGCTATGTTGGACAAGGGTCAAGAGAACAAGTGGTAGGCCTCACCGCTCCAAGCAGCTTGTCCACATCCTCAAGAGTCACAAACCGAAACCAATCCAGTTGAATCACATAAGAGGAGTGGTTGGGCACCTCCAGTTCAGATATCAAATTAATTTTGGAGTCTCCATCTAGGTCAGCCCGAATCCGAGAGATTTTATCTGCAAAAACCTCTTTAAACAAATCACAGCGGGTAACTGATGACTCCAAATTCTGGTTCAAGGGAGGTGGGGCAGATACTAGTCCCCTCACAACCCTGAACAACTCTGCTGGACGTGAACTTGCAGAGGCAATATGGGCAGAAAACCGCATGTATTGCCTGAGCATAGATCTTTAAATGTGCTTTATCTGTCAGATTTGAGTCGAGTCTTTCTCCACTTGCGCTCCAGTCGCCTACCTTGCTGCTTCAGCCCCTGTAGATCTTCCATATACAAAGGAACCAATTTTGAAGCAGGTCCGAGGGGACATTTGGGAGCAATCGTGTCTACTGCCCTGGTGAGCAAGTTGTTCCAATTTTCAACCAGGGCATCAACAGGATCACTGGCAAAGCCAACATTGAATCTCTCCAAGGCTTCTTGGAATCTTACTGGATCCAATAACCTCTTCGGGTGGACCATTCTAATAGGCCTTTCACCCCAGCGGAGGTGGGAAGTGATTGTACATCCAACCTTAACTGGATGGTGGTCTGTCCATGACAATGGGGAAATCACAGGAGTCCCCACCCACGGAACACCACCCTGATCAGAGTAAAAGACCAAATCAAGCGTGTGACCTGCAATATGTGTCGGTCCCGAGACCACTTGGGATAGGCCCATAGTTGTCATGGCCGCTATGAACTCCTGAGCTACCCCGGACGGATTGGTCTCAAAATGAACATTGAAGTCCCCCAGCACCAAAAGTCTGGGAGACTCCAATGCGAATTCCATGGCCAAGTCCGTGAGCTCAGTAAGGGATTCCGCTGGGCAGCGAGGCGATCGGTACAACAGAAGTCTCAATCTATCCCTGGTCCTCAAACTCAAGTACACACATTCAATATGGTCTGATACCCCGACAGGGACCCTGGTAAGGGAGATGTTATCCTTATAGACCACAGCCACAACACCTTCTCGCCCATGTTCCCTCACCTGCTCATCTACAGAATATCCTGGAAGGAGAAGCTGGGACCAATCTGGACCACTAACCCCCCCCCCCAAGTCTCGGTAATACATACCAGGTCGGCCCCTTAATCCATGATCAAATCATGGATGAGTTCAGGTTTATTTTGGACTGACCTGGCATTACAGAGGAGTAGGGTAAGGCTGTGCACCCCTGCTAACTGGGCAAAGAGGCACCTTTTACCGTGGTGATTCTCTTTATTTAGCAAGGGGAGAGTAACTGGCCCTATCCACCCCCAGCACAGTACTTCCAGTGACTGTTGCTGGTGTGTGTCTTATGTTTCTTTTTAGAATGTGAGCCCTTTGGGGGCAGGGAGCCATCTTATTTATTTGTTTGTTATTTCTCTTTGTAAACTGCCCTGAGCCATTTTTGGAAGGGCAGTATAGAAATCGAAATAATAATAATAATAATAATAATAATAATAATAATAATAATAATAATAAGTGGGCTGTTGGCAGTGCTCCCCAAGGTCAAAGTGCTGGCAGGACAGCTGGAAGGGGAGACAGCTATTAAATTTCTGACTACCCTCCCCCTGGAACGGCCTGCTGACCTGCCAACGTTACTTCTTCTATTCCCAACCACAACCACTTTGCGTGTTGTATGAAAAAGCACCTCCGTTTGTTGGTCCTAAATTTCCTGGCAATCAATTTCATGGGATGACCCCTGGTTCTAGTGTTATGTGAGAGGGAGAAGAATTTTTCTCTCTACACTTTCTCCACACCATGCATGATTTTAGAGAGCTCTATCATGTCTTCTTGCAGTCATCTTTTTTCTAAATTAAAAAGCCCCAGGTGTTGTAGCCTTACCTCATAAGAAAGGTGCTCTAGGCTCCTGATCATCTTGATTCCCCTCTTCTGCACTTTCCCCCAATTCTACAATGTTCTTTTTTAAGATATTGTGACCAGAATTGATTCAGTACTCCAGGTGTGGCCACACCATCATTTTATATAAGGGTGTGATAATATTAGCAGTTTTATTTTCAATCTGCTTCCTAATGATCCCTAGCATGGAATTTGCCTTTTCCACAGCTGCCTCACTAAGTTGACACCTTCAGCAAGCTGTCTACCATGACTCCAAGATCCCTCTCCAAGTCAGTCACTGACAGCTCAGATTCCATCAACGTATACTTGGTTGGGGTTTTTCATCCCAATGTGCATCACTTTACACTTGCCAACATTGAACCACATTTGCCATTTTGTTGCCCACTCCTCCAGTTTGGAGAGATCCTTTTGAAGCTCCTCATAATCCATTTTGGATTTCACTACTGAAAGAGTTTGGTATCATCTGCAAATTGGGCCAACTTGCTGCTTACCCCTGCTTCTAGATAATTTATAGACAGATAGATACTTTATTTACAGCCAATGACCAAAACAAAACAACAACACAAACAATAAACATTATTCCAGCATTCAACATTAACTCAATTATTAACTTTAGCATCAATGAATGAACTACAAATTCTAATTGAGATGTAACAAAACTTTGCTACAACATGAGAGATGCAGAGTGCATTCTCTTCAAGTAAAAATTTCACCAGCAAGTCGTCCGATTGATGTTGAAACCTAGAAAGAAGCGGCAGAATCAAATGACATCTAATATTACTATAGAATCTACAGAGTAGTAAAATATGAGCCATTGATACAGGTTCACCCAAACCACAAGGGCACAAGCGAGCCTCCAGGGGTAGATGTTAAAATCTCCCCGTTAGTATAGCTGAAGGAAAGGCATTAAAGCGTGCTCTTGAAAATGCCCAGTGGAACTTTCTGACAGTTATGGTGGACAAATATGAAGCTGGAAAAAGCCCTACCCTGGCCTTAAACTGACTGTAAAATGCCGGCAGACAAGTTTTGGCTAGATCATTTATGAATAAATTAAAAAGCACTGGTCCCAGTACAGATCCTTGGAGGATCCACTTCTTACTTTATTTATTCAATTTTTAAAAACTTCCCTCCATTGTGAAAACTCTCCATTTATCCCTACTATCTGTTTTCTGTCCTTCAACCAGTTAGCAATCCACACATGTACTTGACCCCTTATCCCATGACTGCTAAGTTTTCTTAGGAATTTTTGATGAGGAACTTTGTCGAAAGCTTTTTGGAAGTCCAGGTATACTATGTTAACTGGATCACGTTGATCCACACACTTGTTGACACTCTCAATGAACTCCAAAAGGTTTGAGGGGCAAGATTTACCTTTGCAGAAGCAATGCTGGTTTCCTCCCAGCAAGGGCTGTTCTTTTATTTGCTTTACAATTTTATTCTTGAGGATGCTTTTCATCAATTTGCCTGGAACAGACGTTAAGCTAACCGGCCTGTAATTTCCTGAATCGCCCCTGTATCCCCTTTTCCCTGACTCAGAAAGAGGTTGTCTACGAATGATTTAGCACTAGGTTCTCCATGAACGTGTGATATACTACAAAAAGTGAAGATGGGTCCCTGTCTACTCTCCCATGAGAGGGAGAGAAAAGTGCAAACTGTAACCAAGCCAGCAGGGCCCTCCCCGCCTTGCTCAGGGGCCCAGGAACATTTGTACCCCCTTGTTAAATTATAGCTATGCCCCGGGGACAGTCGAATGCATTACTTAGGTTCAGAAAAATGCTTAGAAATCCACATGAATAATACACGCAACTATGCTAACATGTTTTAATATTGTTAGTGACATAAGCTCCCAGCTGCAAATCCTCTTCCTGTGTATGACATTCATGCACATTTCTAGATGTTTAGACTGACTGTCTGTCTGTCTGTCTGTCTGTCTGCCTGCCGCCTGATATGTGTATCTCTAGGTGGTGTACACAATTTGAAACAACACATATGAAACAAAGTTTTAAAAAATCTCACAGAATAAAAAAGTTTAAAATGTCATAGAGTAAATGTTCCCTCTGAATTTAGTGTGCCTTTTCTTCCCACCTCCGGTTCTTGTGCATCTACTGACTATCATTTTGGTGTCTTCATGTCATCTCTTTCCTCTCACCTCCAGCTGCCGAGGAAAATTAGTACTTAGCCAGGACATACCTGTGCCCCTTCACGGTGGTGTTTAATGGATAGCAAAGGGCAGTGGCTTGAAAATGACTCTCTGTTCAAAATTGCAGCTGACAAGAAATCAAAGCTCTATATCTGTGCATAAATAGTGAGGGAAATAAGTCTGCCAGTGCACCAGCACCTTCCAGAATGCAGTCTCCGTGAGGAGGCATGTAAATAAGCAGGATTCCTGTGACCAGATGCCTGAATATTTTTGTTCCTTCTCCATGGAACAAAAATGTGTATCTTCCAGAATATTAACAACTACGTTTATTCAAGGAGACTCCATGCATCTTCGGTGCATTCCTAAGTGTTTATAGCCATTACGGGGTTCTTGTTTATGGCCTGTGGTTTCCTCAGTCCTTCTCTGTAATTTCCATACTGAGGGCCTACTCTCAGGTCTGCATATATTTACATGTTTTACTTGTAAGCTTTTAAGCATCAAATTATACAAAATAGAGGTGAGACCTCTGCCAGTTGAATCTTCCTCTTGCTGTTTCCATTGTACTGGGTTTTGGAGTGATAAATAAATAAATAAGGCTGCAAATTGGTATGAAATAAATGACAGCTCATGTTCCACAGGTTCATGTTTTATGACATTACTGGCCCATCACCACTTTAGCTATTTTATTGTCTGAAGGATGTCCTTGATTTGCTCTCGTTGCCAATGTGATGACAAGTGTGTGCCGTCTGTGCACACATTGCTGTCAGAAGACTAGCTCGTGCTCTCTCCGCATGCTCAGGGTCCAATACTGAGCGCATAGAACTAGTCAGTGGCAGAGCTGACACTGGCTTTGTTGGTACAGGATTGCACCCCTTTGCTTTCATTTGTGTTCTGTAACATTGATCGCGACACCATTTTCCAATGTGAAGAACATTAAAATAACAGAAAAGGAAACAGAGCAATAAAAACAAGACAAATCCATCAATGGTATATCAAGATGTTGAGCAACATGAGAATAGGCTGCAGATAAAGAAGATTAAGGCCACTTAATGTCAAGGCCATAAGCAAGAATTAAACCCTATAATGATCTTATATGAGAGGGTTTGACCTTATGTTGGCCAAACTCAAACTTAGGTGATTCATTTTAGAGTGGGAGAGCATGGCACGTAACTCCATGAACTGAAATGACGTGTTTTTGTTTTTTCTGTTGTTAATGAGTTCTATTCTCAACTCAATTTTTATATGTAGCCTGGAATTTTCAAAGGGAACATTCAACCATGCCCAGGCAGAACAGGAGAAGAAAGAAGACAATGGTGGACATATCGAGCAAGGGCATGTCAGCCTAGTAACCTTGCATACAAGTAAGTTGCACAATTGCATAAATTGCCTAAATGCAAACATTGTGCAAATGTTGTCACACAAGAGTAAGCTCATTGAAAACAATGATCTTACTCTTGTGTAATGACATTTGCACAGGTCACATGGATGCAGTGTTACTGGGCTGGTGTGCCCTTGCTTGGTATGTCAGCCAGTGTTTAGATTCTGTCTGAAGTGCTCCTTTCTCTGGGCTTTCCACATGAAACTGGTGCTATGAGAGGAGTTTGAGACTGAGCCCAATCTGGAAGCTGCCTCACTGCATTTAATCCAAAATCCAAAGGGAACTTTTGTTTCCAGGATCGTGCTCTGACAAATCCAGTCCTGCAAGTTCACAGCAGAGCAGAAACTAATGGTGTATGCGGTTAATTGGCTAGTGCACTTTGTAGAGTTGGCCCAAGGGGTTTTTTCACACCCTTGATGAAGTATGACTTTGAAGTGGAGAGGGCACATTCAAGATAGAGGAAAAGGAGAAGTCTAAAATGGACTTTCACATGCATTCATTTGATTGGGGTTTCACCAAGAAAGGTTTCAAATTGGTAGAGAATGCAACAGGTAGAGATGCTTTATTGTCCTGTAGGTCAGGGTTTCTTAACCTTGGGTCCCCAGATGTTGTTGGACTACAACTCCCAGAATCCTCAGCTGCAATGGTTTTTGCTTGGGGATTCTGGGAGTTGTAATTCAACAACATCTGGGGGCCCAAGATTAAGAAACTTTGCTGTAGGTTGTTCTCTTACTGCGCTGGCTGATTGGGGTGGGGGGGTGGCTCTCACATGTGTAAGAAAGCATGTCAGTCAGCCAGTGGCTGTGCAGTGAGAAATCACCAATGATGGATACCCGCAACTTGCTGGATGTCCCACAATCTAGGTGCCTACAATCACTCATGCAAGGTGCCCACAATCACTCATGCAAGGGAGAGCCTGGCAGTCAGCCTGCCATGGAACAATAGAGTATACTGCTCTCTGCCTATTGAAACTTATCCTAGTGTGTTACTGTGTATGCAATGACATCATCTCTTAGCCAAAGTATGGTGCACTGAACCTTCATGTTGTTTGTGACACGAGTGAGTGAGGCTGCTGTGATGTCACATGCGACAATGATGCCCCAGGAGAATTCATCATCTCCAAGGGAGTTTCCATGGTAACCAATGTGATGTCACCTCTCAATGAAGTTCAACGGTAGCAGCTGAGAGCTTGCATCAGTCTGTGTGTGAGAGTGACTCCAAGTGATAAAAGCTTGACAAAAGCATGCCTTTTGCAGTGTTTTAAAGAACAGAAAAAATATGTACATTGATCAACCTAATGTTCTATCTGCAGCTTCTTTATACCTAGATATTACATAGAGAGGAAAAAAATCTCTAATTTGGTGCCCCTTAAAGCCTGGTGTGCTAAGCGACTGCTTAGTTTGTCTATATGGCTAGGCTGGCCCTGACCCTATAAGGTCACCAATAAACCCACCCCCGGGGGCAAAGCAAGGTTGTAGTCAGCCCAGAGACAAGATTTTAAAATGGGTCCGCCCCCCACTTATTATTATTATTATTATTTTTACATTTATATCCCGCTCTTCCTCCAAGGAGCCCAGAGTGGTGTACTACATACTTGAGTTTCTCTTTCACAACAACCCTGTGAAGTAGGTTAGTGTAAAAGAATATTACATCAGACTAGTATGTGGACTCTTGGTACCCCCTCAGTGCTGTGAAGTGGATGACGTCCAGACTAATGCTGCACTGGTGCTGCTAATGCTGCAGTGTGCTGAGTGTGTGTGATTTGTTTTTTGTTAATCTCTTCACTCTGAAGTCCACTATAACTGCTGAAAAATATGTCCTTGAGGGTCACACAACCCACAGGGACATATTTTTGGCAGGTACAGTGAGCTTCATAGTGAAGGGAGTGTTGACAAAAATCACCCCTTCCCCTAAGACCAGCGTAGCATTGTGTTAGTCTGGATGCCAGCACAATGTTAGTCTGGATGTCAGCCATTATCTGAGTGAAACTCCTCAAAGTGCTGTTTGGCTGTTAGATCATGTGGGAGCCCTGGACACCTGGAGACAGGCCGGGCACAAACCCCTTTCCTCTTCCACTCACTTAATCACTGAAGAATTTTACTTAGAGTAATTCCAGGTGTAATATAAAAAGAGAATTCACCGAGCATCTCTCAGTCCTGCTTTCTACCACCTTTTCAGTTTGATGGATGAATGTACACACCCGCAAACTTAACATTGGTTCAGCTGGTTCTTGTCCCTGTGCCCATGCATCAGACAGGATATCTGACATTTTAGGTTTGTTTGGGGGTTTGGGATGGGGGGAAATCTATGTATCTATCCTTTCATCACCATATTTATTTGTTTGTTTGTTTATTATATGCTTTCCCAAACTACTACTTCTTCTTCTTCTTCTTCTTCTTCTTAATAATAATAATAATAATAATAATTTATCCCCTGCTAACTTGGCAAAGAGGCACCTTTTTAACACGATGATTCTCTTTATTGAGCAGGGGGAGAGTAACTGGCCCTATCCACCCCCAGCACAGTACTTCCAGTGACTGTTGCTGGTGTCTATCTTATGTTTCTTTATAGATTGTGAGCCCTTTGGGGACAGGGATGTAAACCACCCTGAGCTATTTTTAGAAGGGTAGTATATTAAATGAATGAATGAATGAATGAATGAATAAAATGATGATGATTATTATTATTGATTTGGGGTAGACGGGGCATAACCATACCAGGGCAAGGGGAGACAGTTGTCTGGGGGCCCACTGCTGGGGGGGGGGCATAGGCAAGTCACATGACTGATTTCACCAGCCGCACACCCGCCCGGGCTTCCTTCAGTTGTATTCATCCTCTGAAATTGATGTGAGTGTTAAGACCTGGAGCTACCAGAACAGCATGTCTTTCTCTAGTACCATTAAATGACTTGCATCGTCCACAATTTACAAAACCTTTTAAAAAATAATTTAGGATGATGTTCTATATATACATTCTATATATCTATATATCTATATCTATATCTATCTATCTATATCTATCTATCTATCTATCTATCTATCTATCTATCTATCTATCTGTCTGTCTATCTATCTATCTATAAAATTTTGTTATGCTTTTTGTTACTACTATTCAGCCTCATTTAAGATTTCTTTACTTCATGAGCTGAGCTTCAGTAAGCGTGGAGCCAGGGTGGTGTAGTGGTTAGAGTGCTGGACTAGGACCGGGGAGACCCGAGTTCAAATCCCCATTCAGCCATGATACTAGCTGAGTGACTCTGGGCCAGTCACATCTCTCTCAGTGTAATATCTTAATAGTGTACTAAATGTAAAAGAAATAGAAAATCTGTGTATACCTCAAATTCCCCAATAAAATCATTCTTGCAGCCAAAATCCTTCCTGCATTCCCAAGTTTCTTTAGGCACACTCTACAGTCTTAGAAGCCTTGACTGTTGCCATTTCTTTATTGCTCCAAAGTTCTTTTGTGGGTTTTTGACCTCTCACTGCAATATCTTGCAGCTCCTTTTTTCAAGCACACCAGAGCCTCGGCTGCACATCTATCCTCCACATCTTACTGCAGATTTTCAGTTCCAAGATCAAGTCAGCTGCATGGAGTCTCTCAAGAGTCTTTATTTTTGTTTGCGGAAAATAAGTTTTTCTGCTCTTCCCACCACTTTCCCCATTTCACTTGTACAAGACATCCAAATAATTAAAGGCTGCCACCACTAAACTGAGAATGCTGTGCAGAACTACACAAGACAATATTCTAATCCATTTATGTCCTATGAAGACATTATGTTGTACCTGCACTCAGATGACTGTGCACATGTACATATTTTTGTGTGCATGACTTTACCTTCACTGGTTTTAAAAGTGAACATGGGTACAGGTCCCTCAGATGCATGATAAAAATAGGAGGTGTACTGATGCACGTGTTCAACATAACATGTGGATAACTGTATTTTCATACAGGTTTGTGGCCGCTTGCCACAGGTTGTGTGGGGTGTGGCTTCTTTACTACAGCCTACTTCAAATTAAGCATGAGTCAGTTGAGGCCCCACTATTGGTTGGAGGGGATTTGGAGGCATGGCCAGTGTGCTCCATCTTCAGGCCCATCCTCTTTTCCCCTCTCATGTCCCCACCCCTCATGTCCTTTTTCTGGGGCTCTTCCCTGAGTGGGCATTTCCCTTCAACTCTCTCTTCACCTGTGACTTGGCTGCAGGCTGGGCAGTGTGGTCACCCTTGGTGGTTGGGCACAGCTACCTCCTTGGCTTTCTCTGAGCGCAGGTGGGTAGGGGTGTCTTGGATTGGGTTTTCTCCCTCCCACCTCCTTTTGGTGCAAGGACACAGTTGTGGTGTCCTGGTTGGAGTGTTTGCTTCTCCTGGGGTCCAGTCGGTATTGGATACTTCCATGGTATACTTCCATGGTATTGGGGGGGGGGGGCATATATTTTGCTTGAGTAATTTCCTCCCGCTTCCTTTTTACTTTACTGCTGGCATTGCACTAGATGCAGGTTTACTGTTACTGCTTGTGCACTTGCCCAGTCAATGATAGGAAACCGTTGAGCTTTGCTCTGTCAGGTATACATCTTTGATGAGGCAGTGCACATCATTTGTGCCTGTGTGCCTGGCACCCTTATAGTGAAATTCAATACTGAGTCAGCATTCCAGCTCCTGCCAGTACACCCAGGCCCATCCTTAGGGCAGGGCAACTAGGGCAATCGCCCCAGGTCCCGCAGTGGGACAGGCCCCACAGGGGAGCAGCCAGCCCTGCAAAAATATTGACCTTCCTCCCCTCTCCCAGCATGACCAACCTGTAAACTGCAGCCTGCAGGGGCCACATAGAGGCTAGGCTGCTATCCAAAGTCTCCCTGCACAAGAGGAGATGCTGATACAGTTCCCTTCCCCAAACCAACTCTCAGCTGTTTGGCAGGTGGGCGAAACTTCCAAGGGCTTCTCTGCAGGAACAGGCCTCTCTGAAGGCCTCCCAGTTTCCTGAAGCTCTCTGCAGTCCCTGAAGCTCTCCAGCTAGGAGGAAGAGTGGCCAGTGGTGCTGGCTGCCCACCAGAGCTCTGGGCTCACCCTCTATCCTCCCTCCCCTACAGTCCTGGGCTGTGCAGAGAGCTTGTGCCTTCCTCTTCCTTCTCAGAGCTAGCAATGAAAGATATGGGATTTCTCTTTTTTCATAATTCCCCCTCTCCCTTGTATATTTATGCAATGGCTTCCTATAGGGCTTTGATATCGGGCACAGATATCAGGCAGGGCTCTGAATATTGAAATTGAAATGGATTGGACAAATTACTTATTTTATTAAAATATTGAATTTTTTTAAAAAGTCCTATAAGTGGCTCATACTTCACAACTAGTGAAAGTAGGGCTAACTGTAAACATCTAAATGAACTTTATTTATTTTATTTGTACATGCAGTATGCTCAAGTTGGTTTGCAATCCAGAATGTCTGAGTGAGAACTGTGAAGCAAGGGGCATGTGTGGTGCTTTTAACTCCCCCCCTTACAAATGAACTATATGACCAAACCTAGTTCACTCACTCACTCACACTATTTACACAGTATGTCATCAGTCAGTATGATTTTGTAATCATACAAAATGTTAAGGAGGCCCCGCACATGCTGCTTCATCCCCAGCTCCACACCCCACTAGAGGCAGCCCTGAGTGCACCCGCTGATTTTGACTTCCTGGGATTTGCCTTTCAAGACCTCTGTTATATTGACAGGGCCCTACCAATGGGTTTTTCGGTTTCATGTGCTGCCTTTGAATCCTTTAGTTCATTTTTGGAGTGGGAGTTGCGGAGGTGGTCTGGTGTCTGCTCTACTGCCTATTTTTGGATGATTTACTTTTCATTGGTCCAAGGGGTTCCAGACAATGTGTGCGCTTGTTGTGCACCTTTGCTGAACTCTGTGCTGAATTAGGGATAAGACTGAACGCCCGATTAGTAACCTGGTATTCCTGGGGATAGAATTAGACATTGTTACAGGCTGCTTATGGCTGCCTGCAGATAAGCTGGCTGTGCTGACAGCCAAGGTTTGTCAGGCCTGCTGTTAGGAAACTTACCCCTCGTCAACTGCAGGTTCTCTTAGGTCACCTGAACTTGGTAGCTTCTGGCACAGGAGAGTTCCTGTGCCACAGAGACTTCCTGCAGTGTCTTTGTGGTACTACAGTGGAACTGACGGATACCCACCACAGATGAAGTTGAAGATGTGTTGAAGATATGATGAAGATGTGTTGCACAGATGAAGGCTGACCTTCACGTTTGGGTGACATTATTGGACTCCTTTAATGGAGTTTCCTTCTGGTGAACAGAGCATCTGCCCAAAGCAGACTTCCATGTGCATTCCAATGCGGTTGGTGCATCTGGCTTTGGTGTCATTTTAGGAGCCATTGGTGCTCTGCACCATAGCCCAGCATTTGGGAAACTTGGGGACTTACTAGTGACCTCACTTTTCTTGAGATCCCGCCTCCCCCCCTTGTAATTGCTGTGCAAATCTGGTCTGGAATTTTTGCCAATTCCTCAGTAAGGTTCTGGTATAACTTGGCCAGTGTTCTTGTTATTAACACACAGACATAAAGATCTAGCAGGGTGATGGCACCGATGGGGCATTAGTATTGCAGTGTTTCTGCTACAATGTTTTGTTTGTGGCCCTTCATGTCCCGGGGTTGCAAAACAGCATTGCAGGTGTGCTCTCTTGTTCATAAGAAGAGTATTTTCATCAGTTAGCCCTGAGGGTGAGGCAGGAACTAGATGCGATGCCACTGGGGTTGTGGAACCTTGGTGTGTAGAGGGACACAGGGCCTCTTGGCTCCAAGTACAAGGGTAGCCTATGATAGGAAGGTCAGGGCTTTCCGATGTTCAGGTTGCAGGAATGGTTAGCTGACCTGTGGCCTGCCCTGTCTGATCACCATATGCAGTTTTGGGTGCCTCTCTTCCACCACACTGGGGAGCACTTGGCAGCCTTGACCTTCTTTTTCAAGGCTCATGGTTTTGCAGATACCATTGACAGGGTTGAAGGTTGGATGTGGGAATCCCCACCCCAACTTGATGCCCACCATCCCTTCATGCATGAAATCTTGGGCTCCTACCTTTCATTTGTGAGTCTGCCTATGAGGTTTCACACTGCTATGGCAGTGGCATTTCTGGGGGCTTTTAGGGCCTCATAACTCTTTCCCAAAGGGTGCTATGGAACTATGGCCCGGGTGAAACAGTGGGCTGATTTAACACTCTTTGCCCAGCACATGACCATTAGTTTTGCTACTCAATGACTGACCAGAGGGGTAAGGGGCAGCTGGTCATGCTTCATTGGGCTGTTGGCTCCAACCTGTGCCCAGTGGATGCTTTGGTACACTATGTTTCTTTGGCCAGGCTTCTCCAAGGTGTCTGTTCTGGCATGGTGCTGGTTCGCCTTTGACCCAGTTTCAATTTGGGGTGGTTCTTTAGCATGTCCTGAGAGCGGGGGTGGGGGTGGGGGGGGTGGCCTGTTGGAGCATTCTTGCTCCATTCCTTCCATAAAAGTACACCTTCCACTGCAGTGGGGCTGGCTTTCTCAGAGCCTGAAGTTCAAAGGCTGGGGCGTTGGTGCTCTAAGGCCTACAAATGTTATGCTAATTAATGCTTGGTTCTCGGTATTTATTTGTTTTTCTCTCTTGACAGGTCTAGAGGTGTGCAGTGTGCAACCTAACTGTCCCAGTTTGGTTCAGCACCCCCTAGAACCCCCCCCCCCCGGGTCCGGTTCGGGGGGTTTCACATTTTTAAAATATATATATATAAATTATTATTTTTCCCCTTTCTCCCCTCTGGGGGAGTTCATTGGGGTGGTGGTGGGGGGTCCATGGAGGTTCCCCCTCCCCCCTGCCGGCCTTCAAAATGCCACCCTCTGCCCCATTCGGGCCTCTGTATATCAGCATGGTGGCCATTTTGGAAGCTGCTGCTCATGCACAAATGGCCTCTGTGAGGCCTGGCATGGGCTAGGGACCATCACAGAGACCATTTGTGCATGCACGGTGGCCATTTAAATTAAAAAAAAAAACCAGAAATGGCCACCGCACATGCGCAAATGGCCTCTGCTGGGCCCTGGCTCATGCCAGGTCTCACAGAGGCTATTTGTGCCTGAATGGTGGCTTCCAAAATTGCCACTGCACTGATATATGGAGGTCCGAACGGGCCTCCAAACCAGCCTGAACCGGAGGAGAGCATTTTGAAGTCCGGCAGGATGAGAGGCAACATCCACGGACACCCGCCCCCCACTGCTGCCCCAATGAACTCCCCTGGAGAGGAGAAAGGTTTTTTTTTTTAAAAAAATCACGAACTGGTGGGCCGGTTCAGTCCTGGTCCGGATGGAACTGGTGGGGACGGGTTCGGTTCAACCCAGAACCATCGAACCCCTGTACCAGTTCGCACATTCCTAGACAGGTCTGGTTTTGTCCCTCCAGTCAGCCAGGGTGCTGATAGTGGGGCATTCTATTGTGTTTTGGTTGCACAAATGGGCACAAAATTCCTCCTGGGGAATGCAGCTTGGCTTGGGCCATCAGGAATCAATCTCATGGATTGGTAGGAGGGGCATGGTTTTTAATCAGCTTCTGCTTTTGGTTTTGGAATTCATTGGGGGCAATCAGTATCCTGATATTCTGCTGATTCATCTTGGTAGGTAGGACAGGGATTGCCATATCACGTCAAGCAATTGTGGACATTGGGTTACTTAGAAGTGGAATCCCAGGTGTTGGATCCCAGGGTGCTGTGGTGTTTCAAATAAGTTAACCATGAGTTGGGTAGATTTGTTTCCTCTGGGGTGGGGGATTTATACTACACCCTGATACAGGGCTGGCTCAAGGGGTTTTGGTGGCCTTGGCCCAAATAGTCCCTGGTGCCCCCAACCCATACCCCCATATCTGATGTCACCAAGCCCTGCCCTGTGACGATACCGCCGCCACTCCTGCAGCAGAGCCAATCTGTGCACTACATACAAATATGGTGGATATTTATATACCACTTTTCAACAAAAGTTCCCAAAGCAGTTTCTCTTTGGGAACTTTTGTTGAAAAGCGGTATATAAATATTCATTGTACATATACAGAGAGAAAGAGAGGGAGGGAGGGAGGGAGCAAGAGAGGGGAGGTTGCGATCCGCTGGCCAAGCACTATGCTCCAGAAAAGCCAGGCATTTACCCTCTGCCATTGCTGCCGCTGCTAGGGATAGCGCAGCAGCCACCTCAGTCCCTGTTCACCCTCACCAACCTCCTTGGTAGATTGGGCTGCTGATCCTGCTGTGCTTCATGCAATACATTATTCCTTTTCTTTCTCTCTTCTCCCTCATCACAAGCAGACCTCACGTGCATCTTCTGGACTGGCTGCACTGAGTTCCTCTGCTCCCCAATTCAGAAGATCTGGACAGTAAGATCCTCTTGTTCCACTATTGGATTGGTCTCTGGGTTAACCCTGGGCACCAATTGTTCTTTTTGCATGGCATCACTGGTACTTGAGAGCAATGCAAGTGGCTGGTCCTCAATGAGGTTTGGTGGGTGTGAGAGCGGGGCTTCTGGATCCCTAGGTGCCCTCTCATTAGAGCTTGCTTGAGCCTGTCTGCATATGACCACACTGACACAGGCATGTCGGGCAACCTGGTTGCTCAGATCATTTCCAATCAAAACAGGAGTTGGTAAATCCTTGTGCACAGTAACTGTCCAGGGACCCTCCCAGTCCCAGTCCTTTAGGCAAATATTGGCAAGTGGGATGTACACCACTGGGCTTTCAAAGGGGTTAACTGCCCAACTTCTCTCAGGCACAATAATCTCTGGTCTTACAAGGCTTTCATGCACGGAGGTAATGTCAGCACCAGAGTCTCTCCATCCCCTTTCTACCTTCCCATTTATAATTACGCTTTCCTGATGCTCGGCAGGAATGGCATTTGAATCAAGGAAGTCTTATAGGGGTTGGTCAAATCAGGGCAGCTTCTGGGGCCTAGCTAGCCAGTGGGGTGGCTTGCTCAGGAAGGGCCCCAGCGGGGATCCACACCTTATTGAATCCTCCAAACTCCTTATACTCTGACTAAAATCGAAGAGAAATCACGTTCATCTGTGTGTTTATTTACTCCTTTCCACCTTTTCTGTGCAACCTGGTTCTGGCTCTCAGTCAGCTTCTAGCAAAGTTCTTGCAAAACAATTCAATTTCAATCCTACCCTCTGCTATCCAGTTGTGACAAAACAGGGGTGACTCTATGCTTTTCCTGGGCTCTGATCCCAAATCTAGGAGCACGCTGCTCCTTCAAGGTAGACTGCCACCAGTTGAAGACTGATCTAAGCCACTGACCAGGCTTAGACACTACTTCAACAACCTAGAACTGTCCGGCTTGGGACTTACAGACACTGTACAGCCAGAGTCCACACAACCCAGCTCTAGAAAACAACTCAACAGTAGCGAATGACCTTACAAGGAACAAGGGAAAGAGTTTTGCAAGTAACTCTCCAGAACCTGTTAAATCAGACTGAAGCCACTTCTAAGTATCTGAACTTTATTAAGAAGCAAGGGTTGCATACAGAATAAAGAATTGGGAGAAATTAGGTTGAACCTGGAAGTAAAGAAAGGCACACAGGAATTCAAAAGGAAATACAAAAAGCATTTCCTAACTGACTAGCACTGAGCTTTACCTTAGTCTATCAGTCCTTGGCTGAGAGAGCGTCAATTTCTACAGTTTCTCCCAGTGGAACACCCATTTGCAAATGAAAAAGGGTGAACATGGCCAGGCCATTGTCCTTCAGCTTTAAAGCCATGAGGGAGGGGGTGAGCTCACACCTGTCCTAGTTCAAAGAGTATTCTAATTTCCTCCCCTCTGGGTGGTGAGATGCAAAGTGGCCTTATCTCCTGTGTCAGATAAGATTAGGGAACTGGTGAAGAAGGATCTGTTAGACATTGTGGAGTGAGATGATGGAGGTCTGCTTGGTTCTTTTTGATGCCCATTAACCCTTGATGTCCCTTGGCCAATCTGGCCAATGGCTTAAGTTGGCCCTGCCCTGATATATCATTTCCCCACCCCAAGCTGCTTCAGAGTGATGGTGTGCACTTATCCCCAAGGGGTTCTGATTTGTCTTTGGCCAATTTAAGAAGGGGATTGGCTGCATTTCTGGATAGTTGGTGGGAGGAGAACGGGCCAAGAAAGGCTAGCCCTTCCTTGTAGCAGCACAGTTCAGTTTAAATGGGCAGTGCAGGGTGATGAGCACCTTAAAGCATGCTGTTGATGTTAGGAGGAGTCCTTGACACAGTCCTTTGAGGCTTCACAGTATAAGAAGCACTGGCTTTGGACTTTCTCTAGCCTGCTGAGGAAGCACCAGCCTTAAAGGACTTTATGGCTTGAGTGCGGTGATCTCAAGGCAGGTAGCACTGACAATAGGTCGGCTAAGGTGGTGGTTCCAACCACAGGGCTGATGCTGACTGGAGCCAAAGTGTATTGCCCATTCATGCTTAGGTAGATTTGCTATGGCTAGCGAATATTTAAATGTTGCATTGTGCAGGGTGGAGAGCCAATCCTCCTTCTTTTATCTTAATAATATTGAATAAAGTTGTGGCCCTTTAAAACCATTTATCTTGTCTCATGTCCTCATTGGGTCTGGGCCCAATGCATCTGTGTTTATGGATGATACTAGCATTGAACATAAAGTGTGAATAGGGCTTAAGGTTACATAGAACATAGACATACTACAGAAATGAAAATACACATTTAACTATCTCCCATTATCTGACATTAAATGGATTCACAAACAAGTTGGCTTAGACACAAACCGCATTCCTGTTTGCAGGAATGCGGTTGATCAATGTGCATGAGGGATATGCATAGCAGGAGATCAGGCTGCCTCGAAGAGGCTGGTATTTTTCTTGAAGGAGCTTGGCAAATGAGGAGTTAATGCAATATTTCCCGTGCTTCCATTTTGTGCTTGCTTTCGGATATGGCAAGGCTCCAAAATCTTCTATTGATTTGCCATCTTCACTTATGATCTGGAGATGCCCAGTGCTGAGATTTTACCTCAGATCCCACAGACTCTAATGCCAGCTATGCAGATTTCAAACTATCTGAATCAATGACATTCCTTTTGCAATTGAGTTCTCATCTGAACATCTCATCTGAATCATAGGTTCTAATGCTATACTAACTAAAAACCAAATGACATCTTTTAAGGAGATTTTTTTAAAGGCACAAGTGTATTTTTAAAAGGTGTGTTATATTTTTTAAAAAACCATGGGGAAATAGTTTTTATCTTTCTGTGTCTTCCGGAAAAAAAATCTACCTCAAGAAATTTCTTTAACAAAGAGAACATTATTTCAGACTCTAACATTTCTGTCTGCCTATTATCATTAGTCATAAGCTAAGCCCTGCACTAAATGTCTAGTGAGCACAGATAATGTTCATTTTGTCTGGAAGACAGGTTGCCGCCTGTCAAGGAGCGATGGAATAAATGACAGGTTTGGACTCTGTGCCTTGCAGGCATATTAGGCTAAGAAATCGCCAACATGATGAAAAATTATTTTGTCAAAAATTTGTAGGTCACCCATCATTGTCTAATGTATTCCATGATTAATTGCTAGCATAGATCAGCATTATGTCTTTCCAGTGAATCGCTTAATTGTTGCCTGCTTCATGCTCTTAATGTAATGACGAAGCATCTGGTCCTTTCACATGTGCTTTCAAATGCCAGCTTTTGCATCCAGGTTACGGGAATGGTAACATTAAACTTAAAGGACAACTTGAGATTAGAACTTCCAGAAACCATTCTCTTTTTGCTTCTTCTCCCTTCTTCTTTTTTTATGGCTGTGCACACGGTAGGCTGTTAGTGTTAATGTATGTAGATTTTATTTCTGATGAGTGATTATTTGACTGCTCATTTTACGAAGATTTATGGTGTGCTTTCTATCTCCTGACTGCAGCGCTACTCTTATCTTTAATAAAAGAGATGAGGACATTAATCAGCCTTTGTCAGGAGTCCTGACTAAGACATTAAATGTACTGTATGGGATAGGTAAACACGCTCCAGATCCTTCTCTACTCCAGTAGATCAGGCAAAAAAAACACTCATTATATTTATCATAATTTCACATCTGCTGTTTTTGAAGCAATGTACCATGAGGCCATAAACTGTATTACAACTGTGCATAAATTCAACTGATTTGTGGCTGGAGTAACTAATTCCTAAAGTACATTTTAGAAAAACAAGCAGTGAGCCCTGAAATTGCAATTCCATAAAGGCACTAAATTACTGACTGAGGAATCAAGAATTTGCTTGATGTGATTCTGCAGTGACCATTTTATAAAAAGTGACAGTGTGCCTGTGATTGAGTCAATAAAATAAGGACGAATGAGCCATACACTCAAACAAGATTAAAGAGGAAGACAATGACAGAGGACAGACACATGGGATATAAATAGAGGAAAGTGTAATGTTTTCCCCAAAATAGCTTTAGGATGTGACTATTAATAATGTGAACATTAATTTGTCACCAATCATTTAAATGTTTGGTGGAGGGGAGGGGGAGCTCTAACATCAATACCTTAGTTTTAGTTCAGAACAGGTGGAATGATAAGGGATGAGGGTGCATGTAATTTATGAGCAAGAGGCTGAAGAAGCCCTTTTAAAATATGACACACTGAGTTAAACTGCCTGTATCCCTGCATGTGAAAATTAGGATTAACCCAGGAAATTGCCTTACTTTGCAATTGGATTAAGTGGGGGGAAATATATGTTCAAATGGCTTGCAATAAATAGGCAATATTGGTCTTATCCCAAAAGAAAGCAGACATGAACTTGCACAGCACAAATAGGGTTTTGTACCACCCCCCTCCCGCCACCACAACAAGGAAGCACCATTAAACACACTTACCTGAAAGAAAATCTGATTAATTTCAATGGGACTTGGTTTCAAACAATACTCCAAACTAGGGATATGCAGAACATTTTGACATTGAGATGCTATTACTCGAAATGGGCCATTTTGAGTGTTTCAAGCTCAAAACAAAATGCCCTATTAAAAAAGGGCCTGTTTCAAATTTGGAACAAAACAACCCCATTTTGATAAAAATGTTATGATGTTTTGACCACCATTTTGGAGGCCTGTTTTCCCTTTGCTGATTGGTTTTCATAGGAACATAGGAATCTGCCATATACTGAGTCAGACCATATTCTATCTAGCTCACTATTGTCTTCACAGACTGGCAGAGGCGTCTCCAAGGTTGTCGGCTCAATCTCTCTCAGCCCTATCTTGGAGAAGCCAGGGAAGGAACTTGGAATCTAGATGCTCTTCCCAGAGTGGCTCCATCCCCTAAGGGGAATATGTTACAGTGCTCACACTTCTAGTCTCCCATTCATATGCAACCAAGGTGGACCCTGCTTAGCTAAGGGGACAAGTCATGCTTGCTAACACAAGAACAGCTCTCCTCTCTTGGCTCTGGCTTCTGATTGGCTTGCAATCATCTTGCTTCTTGGTTGGCTTGTTATAATACAAATCAAGTGTTGTCATTAGGGATGTGCAAAACATTTTGAGTTCAAAACATTTCGAGTGTTTTGAGCCTAAAACAAACTGCCCTTAAAATAAAGGGCCTGTTTTGAGTTTGAAAAGGAACAACCCCATTTTGTTTCAAAACGTTCCGAGTGTTTTGAACACCATTTTGGCAGGCTGTTTTACCCTTGCTGATTGGTTTTCTGGCACTGGTTTCCAATTGGCTTGTTCTCTCCTTGCTGCTTGATTGGCTTGTTAGCATCCAAATCAAATGTTGTCATGGGCAACTGTAAGGAGTCATAATTGTGTGTGAGAGAGCAACTAGTGCCAATGATGTTACTGCAGTGCAGGCACTGTGGCTGGCTGTGGATTCTGGGTCAGCGATTCTTTTTTGGCCATTTTTGGACTAGGTTTGAAATGTGTGTTCTGTGTTGAGAGGGACAGATTCCTGTTTACTGTGTGCTTGCAGTGTTTTTCAAGGCAAAGTTTCAAAACGTGTGCACAGCCATAGGGAACAATGGGGAACTCGAAACACCCCATGGTTCCCCATGGGTAGCTCCTACTTTTGTGTTTTGCTGGTCGAATGACCGTAACAATAAAAATTTGATTTGGTAGCTCCTAGGGACTCCAAAATGGGTTGTGTGGTAGGGCATGATGGATGCCACCCAACCCACAAAATAAATGGGCAAGAGGGTGATTTTTAACAAATTACTAATCTTTCCCCAAACCCCCATAGGATGCTAGGGGGGACAGGTTAAAATTTTGTTTAAAATCACCCCCTTGCTCCTTTCTTTTGTGGGTTGGATAGTAGGTAGCACCCATCATGTCCTACCACCTGACCCACTTTGTTGCCTTTAGGAGCTACCAATGGGGAACAATGGGGTGTTTTGAGTTTCTCCATTCTTCCCTATGGCTGAAACACTTGATGCATTTCAAGTTGTTTTGTTGAAACAGCCGGTTTGACCATTGTTTTGACAAGCTGTTTTGTGATTTGTTTCGAGCTTGAAACAAAATGCAAAATCCATTTCATGCTCATCCCCACTCCAAATTGAAATACTTTTACTGGGAAATATGACCCATTGATCCTGAGACTTTTACCATCAATGTAGATCAGGCCTGCACAACTCAAATGACCTGGTGGGCTGAAACCAACCATGACTTGGTTCATGGGGGCTGAGGTAAATTCTTAGGGTGCTGATTATTAGAGTAACACTTAATATCAATCAATCAATCAACCAACCAACCAAATTAAAGTGAAATGAATGAAAAATGAATTAAAAATGAATTTAATCAATATTTAACTTTTGATGTTCTGGCAGGCCAACATTGATTAAATTAATATGAAATAAATTGAATTAAAATTCATTCTAATAATATGAATATTATACAATCTGTACAAAATACATAATAAAATGCATTGTTCTTCCTTTCCATCACACATAACATGGAACACTTTTAAGGAAAAAAATATATGAGAAGCTCTTCTCATAATTTTGGAAAAGAAGGGAGAAGGGGAAAGAAAGATGGAAAGGATGCAGCAGGAGGCTTGGCTTGAGAGAGAGAGAATGGAGTAGTCTTGGAGAGAGAGAGAGAGAGAGAGAGAGAGAGAGAGAGAGAGAGAGAGAATGGAGCTGACTTGGAGAGAGGGAGAGAGAGAATGGAGCAGTCTTGGTGGGTGAGAGAGAGAGAGAGAGAGAGAATGGAGCAGTCTTGGTGGGAGAGAGAGAGAGAGAATGGAGCAGTCTTGGTGGGGGGAGAGAGAGAGAGAGAGAGAGAGAGAGAGAATGAATGGAGCAATCTTGGTGAGAGAGAGTCCATTCCCCATTATTCTGTAGGTCCCCATTTTCCTCCCGCCATTAACAGCTTTCCCTCCCCATCCCTCAGCAATGCTTTCTCTCCCCGCTGGGCTCCCTCCATCCCTTCCATTGGGGCCACTGTCCACCGCCGCCTCCTACCTCATTGCTGCCGCCCCTCCCTCCAATTCCAGTCACCGAGCAGCTGAGGAGATGCCCCCGGGGCTATTTCCCCTTCCTCCTCCTGCTGCTTAACCCCCCCCCCCAAATTCCAGCCGCCTTGTGGCTGAGGAGATGGCTGCGGGGGTGTGAGTGTCCTTACCTACCCTCCCCTACGGCGGTGGCGGAGGCGCACGGCAACAGAATTCAGAGCGACGCTCAGGCCTGCTATTTGGCCCAGCGTCGCTTTCCAACTGTGAGGCATGCCTGTGTAGTTAAGAGACTTAACTGAGCAGGCAAGTCTCACAGTTGGGAAGCAATGCCAGGCAAAATGGCAGGTCCGAGTGTCACTCTGATTTCTGCTGCTGTGCACCGCTGCTGCTGTGGGGGAGGGTAAGGAAGAACACCCACACTCCCACAGCCATCTCCTCGGCCGTGCAATGGCTGGAATTTGGAGGGGGGGTTAAGCAGCAGGGGGAGGAAGGGGAGATAGCCCCTGGGGCCTGAAAAAAAGGCCTCACGGGCTGCATGCGGCCCGTGGGCCGTATGTTATGCAGGCCTGATGTAGATGGTGCTGTAAAAAGTAATACAAGCAAAAGAAAAGAAAAGAAAAGAAAAGTCCCTGCTCCAGGAATTTTACAGTTGAATTTTAACAAAGTGAGAGACACCAAAGAGGGGCAACAGTCGGACAAGGTTAACAAACAACACAGAAAATGGAAACATAAAAGAGGCAATTAAATTTTGGAACAAAAGAACCTAGGAAGCTGCCTTCTACTGATTCAGGCCATTGTTCCACTTAGCTCAGTATTGTCTACCCCAGGGATTCTCAGCCTGGGTCCCCCAATGTTATTGGACTCCAACTCCCATAATCCCCAGCCCCAGAGGCTTTTGGTTGGGGATTATTATTATGATTGTTGTTACATTTATATCCCGCTCTTCCTCCAAGGAGCCCAGAGCAGTGTACTACATACTTAAGTTTCTCTTTCACAACTACCCTGTGAAGTAGGCTAGGCTGAGAGAGAAGTGACTGGCCCAGAGTCACCCAGCTAGTTTCATGGCTGAATGGAGATTTGAACTTGGGTCTCCCTGGTCCTAGTCCAGCACTCAAACCACTACAGCACACTGGCTTATGGGAGTTGAAGTCCAATAACATCTGGGGACCCAATGTTGAGAATCCTTGGTCTACCCAGACTGGCAGCAGCTTCTCCAAGGTTACAACAGGGAGTCTCTCTCAGCCCTATCTTGGAGATGTCAGGGAGGAAACTTGGAACCTTTTGCATGAAAGTGCTCTTCCCAGAGCAGCCGCATCCCCTAAGGCAGGGATTCTCAACGTGTGGGTCCCCAGATGTAATTGGACTTCAACTCCCATAATTCCCAACCAAAGGCCACTGGGGCTGGGGATTATGGGAGTTGAAGTCCGATAACATCTGGGGACCCACACGTTGAGAAACCCTGCCCTAAGGGGAATATCTTATAATGGTCACACATGTAGCCTCCCATTCAAATGCAAACCAGGGCAGACTCTACTTAGCAAAGGAGACAATTCATGCTTGCTACCACAAGACTAGCTCTCTTCCTTTATTTCCAAGTAGTTCAATTAGGGGTGTGTGTGGTGTGTGTAAGTAGGTGTTAGGACATGATAAAACATTTAAGCATGAGACTATACTTATTTAAGTAGTCCAGGATATAGGAAAAGATTTTTTTTTTAAAATAGGACAAGATTTTTTTATTGAACCCAGGATATAGGGCTGAGAGAGACTCCTTCCTGGAACCTTGGAGAAGCTGCTGGCAATCTGTGTAGACAATACTGAGCTAGATGGAGCAATGGTGTGATTTGGTATAATGCAGCTTCCTTCTTTTGTTCCTATGTAGTCTTGGTACCTGATCTAAATCTGCAGTGTATTTAAAACTTGGGAACTTAGAAAGAGAACAGGTAAAAGCCATGAGCTGCAAAGCAATAGCTTTTGAAAACAGTGTGCTCTTTTTATTTAACAGAGCAAAACACACATGCCCTGATCCATTGCCTTATGTGCACTGCAAAATATACACAGACTGTCTTAGTTATTTCAGCGAAGAAGGAAGCACGCATACAAAGGGAATTACGTGCAATGTTGCCCATCCATTGAAATGAATGGGGATGCTCTAGGAGACAGAAAAGCATCATGTGCGCATTGGAGCTTTCATCTGCATGAGATTGCTAGATCAGAATGACAGCTTAGAAGAAGGGGGAAATGATCACCTGCCAAAAGGGAGTTGAAGTGATTTATAAGGCAGATATTTTTACTCCTGTGTTGAAGTCCGTTTCCTTCTTATGGATATATATGGCTTTATTTCATGGCCATAAAAGGCTTTCCATGCTGTAGTTTTGTATGTCTCACACCTGATGTTAGACTTCAGTAATGCCACATTCAGGGTCTAACAACTTGAGGGGAATCACTGATTAGCCAAACCTTTTCTTGTTATGGCATGCCTTACAGGTGGATGCTCCAGACAGCATGGGGGTGGGAATGGGTACCATGCTGGATTCCCCAATACTTTTCAGTACAGAGGCTTGCAAAAAGGAGCCAGGGGCTCTTAAACCACTTCCTCCTTCCAAACCCACTAGAAGGAAATGTGTTTAAAAGAAATGACAGTCAGGGGATCTAGTGGATTATCAGCTTTCCCACCATTAATTCCTCTTCTGCTGTGATCCTATGACTACCACAGACATATGTTCAGGGGACAGGAAACCCCCCCCCCATCTGTACTAGAGTCGCACTGGATTATCCAGGCAGATTGGAGAACCCAGAAGGCTACACCAGTGCCATTAGGAAATGTTCACATACATACCTGCTGTGATGACCATGTTGTGGACTTAACCTGGCAAACATTGATTGACACACAGAACAAGGATGCACTGGTGCAGTGAGAGAGCAGCCTAACAGAACTTCCAAATTAATTGTACCAGTGCAGCGGGGAAGCAGTAATTTTTGCTGCCTCCTCGCTTTCCCAGGAAGCCTTCTGTCTCACTCAAAAGAATGTTCCTGAGGGTTAACAGCCCTTAGGCTTATATTTTTGGGTGGCACAGAGGGCTTCCAGGGAATGGGGAGGGCATTAAAAATTGCCACTTTCCTATTGCACTGTTGTTCTTGGGAAGTTCTGTTAGGCTGCTCTCTCACTGCATTAGAAGTTTTTCACACCTGACTTTTAGTTCACATTTCCTCCAGAATGGAGGTGTGCATTCACATATCAGCCAAATTTACCCTGAAGTCCCTGCGAACTATCAGGGAGCATTTCACACACTATTTGGGTTTTTCATCCCACGTTAGAGTGTAGCCCAATTTATATCTGGAGAGAGAGAAAAATTCAATTTTTGCATTGGGTTGGTTTTTTTTGGCAACTTTGAATTCGCAGTAAAGCCTTGCAGATGACCTGCAGTAAAGCTTGCTGTCTGGGAAAGCTCCTGGTGAATCCTTGCTCTGTATGTCAGTCATTGGGTCTGTCTGTCTGTATCAAAGATGTATGAGTCACCTCTCTGCCAAAGCACCTGAGACAACTCATAAATATTAGAACAAAGATAACATATCTAAAACCAGAGACAACAAAATAAGCAACTGCAGCAAAAAAAAAGCCTCATTAAAATAATACAACCATAAAAACAAGCTAAAATTATTAACAGGGTTAAAAAAAACAAAACAAAAGCACATTCAACAAAAACAACTCCAAGAACATATAGTTATACGATTAAAAAAGATAATAAAAAACTAAACCCAGAAATATAAATAATAAAAAGAACAGGGCCATGAAATATACTTAATAAGAGCAAGATTCCATCTAGCTGAACATCATCGTGTTTCCAAAACTGGCCAGAACAGGCAACAGTCTCCCACAATTGTCTTTGCCCCTCCCCACCCCGGGGAATTCAGTGGCACCCTGGATGCCTTATGTGGCAGACATAATCTCCATGAATTGTCTAATCCCTTTGTAAAGTCATCTGATCCAGAGGCCATCACCATACTTTATGGCAGGAAATTCCATACATTAATTATACACTGTGTGAAAAAGTACTTTATTTTGTCTATTCTAAACCTATTGTCAATCAGTTCATGGGATGATCAATTGCTGTATTGCAAAATAGAAAAATCCTCTCTATTCACTTTTGTGACACCATCAACAATTTTATATAAATGTAATATAATTCATTAAGAGTTCTGCTTTACAAGCATCAGGGGAACCCTACGGGCTTGAAAAAAGGTGGGCGGGAAGTTACTTTATCAGCTGCTGCTGCGGTGTGGCTTCTCAGTGGCAATGGGGCGGCGGCAGCTCCCCCAGCACTCCTCCACATCAGCTGGGTTCAGGCCTCCTCGGAACTGTAGAGACCATTTGCATCATCATGCAAATTTGCGTGGTGACACAAATGGCCTCCTTACCTGCACAGAGGTCACTCAGCCTCTGCACTTGCATGGAGGCATCTGCCAGTCCGTGCTGATGTAGGGGAGCACTCATGGGGGCCTAGGGGAGCTGTCACCGGCCCACCGCATAAGGCAACCTCCTGCCCCCCACATTTTTTCACCCTGTAGGATTCCCCCTGATGCTTATAAAGGGGAATACTTACCAAATTCCTCTTTGCAAGCACTAGAACCAGGTCAAACCAGTCTGACCTAATTCGATCCAGTTCTAGGCACGAATGGAACCTCCAAGAGGTTCGTTAGAACCAGTTCGCAGACTGGGCGATTTGGTTCAAACTCGAACTGAATCACCCGGAGCGGTTCCATGCACAACCCTAATCAAAACTTAATAAGACAGAACTTAGTGTGGTGATAGATTGATTGATTAAGTGCCGTCAAGTTCTTGTCGACGCTTAGCGACCACATAGATAGATTCTCTCCAGGATTATCTGTCTTCAACTTGGCCTTTAAGGTCTCTCAGTGGTACATTCACTGCTGTCATAATCAAGTCCATCCACCTTGCTGCTTGTTGTCCTCTTCTTCTCTTTCCTTCAACTTTCCCTAGCATTATGGACTTCTAAAGGGAGCTGGATCTTCGCATAAAGTGTCTGAAGTATGATAGTTTGAGCCTGGTCATTTGTGCCTTGAGTGAAAATTCTGGATTGAACTTAGACAGAATTTAGTGTGGTGACTGATTGATTGATTAAGTGCCGTCAAGTTCTTGTTGACGCTTAGCGACCACGTAGATAGATTCTCTCCAGGATTATCTGTCTTCAACTTGGCCTTTAAGGTCTCTCAGTGGTGCATTCACTGCTGTCATAATCAAGTCAATCCACCTTGCTGCTAGTCATCCTCTTCTTCTCTTTCCTTCAACTTTCCCCAGCATTATGGACTTCTCAAGGGAGCTGGATCTTCGCATGTTGTTTCCTAACTATGAGCCTGGTCATTTGTTCTTTGAGTGAAAATTCTGGATTGATTTGTTCTATGATCCATTTGTTTGTTTTGCTGGCTGTCCATGGTATTCTCAAAAGTCTACTCCAGCACCAAAGTTCAAAAGCATCAATACTTTTTCTATCTTGCTTCTTCAAAGTCCAGCTTTCACATCCATAGAGTGTCATGGGAAAAACCATTGTCCAAATGATTCTAATCTTTGTAGGTGTAGACACATCATGGCACATATTGACTTTTCTTGGTGTTCTTTGGCTTTTTCAATTATCCAGTGTGCATCAGCAATGATGTCTCTTGTTCCTTGGCCTTTTCTGAAACCAGCTTGAACATCCGGCATTTCCTTTTCCACGTAGGGCTTTAAGCTGTGTTGGATGATCCTTAGCATTATTTTGCTAGCATGTGAAATTAAGGATATTGTGGTAGAAAGGCCTAAATATATGGCTAGTGGTGATTTTCACCTGTCTTTGAAAGTGTTACACAACTCAAAATACCTCAAAATACTTTTGTGCCTCAAAATACATTTTTAGCCTATTGTTTGTTGCTTTTATTTTTTGCTAGAGTTTGTGTTCCTTTTTATTCCCCTCATTTGGACAAGATTTCTACTTTTTAAATGAAGTCTTCTTGCCTTTAGTAGCTTATTTGAGTCTGTTCATTAAATACACTGGCGTTCTCTGGGATTTTGTTTTGTAACTGATTTTTGTTATGCATGCCATCTGATCTCCTATTACTATAGTTTTCAGAATAAACCCCACATAGAACACACTGTAGTAATATAAAAAGTAAGGATGTGCCCGAAACGTTTTGGAGGCCATAATAGAAGTCTCTGAAATGTTTTGGCCACCAGGGGTGTTTCAGATTTCGGAGGTGGTGGTGGTGCTCCCTTAAGGGTAGGGGAGGGTGCACTTACCTCTCCCACCACATTTCCCCCACCAGCGCTCCATTGTATGGAGCACATCTTTCTAAAAACAACAACAACTAAAACAATGCAGACAATAACAAAATCTATTTTAAGCACTTGAGAAGCAGGAAATTTGCCAGGGAAGTGACTTGACTGTTAGATGGCAAAGAAGCACAAGTTTTACTGAAGAAGAATAAGGAGATTGTAGAGAAGTTGAATGAATTCTTTACATATGGCTTGATTGTGGAAGATGCTGGACTTTTTTGGGGGGGGGCATCAGAATAACTAAATCAAGTAATGCTGACAAGAGATGAGGATACATCTGACTGCTGTTCAAGAGCTCAAATAAGAAATTCTTGTTTACTGACAAAAAATGCAATGTCACTAAAATCAACCTCCATACTAGAGGACTGGAAGACAGCTAAAGTAATTTCCGTTTCAAATAAGGGGAGCCAGAAAATCACAAGCTTATTAGCTCATCGCCTGTCCTTGGTAAAATGATGGAAAGCATTTGTAAAGATGAAATTTTTCTGAATATAGAAGAACAAGTCTTGTTGGGGAAGAAGAATTAGCATGGCTTTTGCAATGGAGAGCCCTGCTTCACTAAACTTTTGCAATTATCTTACAGTGTCGATAAGCATGGAGAAAGAGATGATCCACAAACACGGTATGCTTGGACTTTCCAAAAGGTTTTGACAAACCCTTCACAAAAAAATCCTGAGTAACTTTAGAAATTATGAGATAAGAGGATGTAGCCTTTTATGAAAAAGGGATAAGCAGACAGCTTGCAACTGAAGGAAGGCAGCAAGTCCGCCCAGCCCCAATAACTGGTATTGGGACTGGTCCTAGGTAATTTAATCATAAATTCTCTGGAATCTGTGAGCAATGAGATAGCTTGACCTAAGGATGGCATCAGCATATACTCAACACTGAAGCAAGTGTAAGAAAGTGTGCTGTACCAGACCAGAACTCGATTTTAGGGGCCCAATGGAAAATGCCCTCAGTCCTCTTACCTGGGTGGGTCTCAAGAAAGTCACCACCACCACCACCACCACATGAAAACTATGAACCCAGAGATGGTCTTTGGTATCCATAATGGGCCCTTCTGCCCTGTACTCTCAGCAGCTGCCCAAAAATGCAATGCCTAACACCCCCCCACCCCCCAAAAGAGATTGAAATCATGGTGGATATAGTGCAATGAAAAAAAAGTAGCTCAGTCTTCAAGGGCAGTAAAGAAGACAATGGCATGCTAGGGATAATTAGAAAAGGGACTGAAAACTAAAAAGCTGGTATAGAAATATATGCTACTGCTGCCTTTAGACTGCTCTGTACAATTCAGGTCCTCTCATATCTAAAGGGATATTGTACTTGTGGGAATGGTTTAGAAAAGAGTGACAAAGATGATCTTCAGATTGGAGCTCCTTCCCTACAAGGAAAGACCAAAGCACTGGAGTTTTTTAGTTGAGAAAAAAAAGCAAGGAAGGGGAGAGATAATAGAGCCAGGATTCCCAGTGTGGTGACAGGACATCCACATGGGTGTTTACTGTCTGCCAGAACAGTGGCAACCCCTTTCTCTTCTCCCTCCTGTCCCTCTGAAGCTCAGCTTCTCCTCCCCTCCCATCCGTTCTGCTCTGCCCCACTCATTTCTCTGTTAATCCCTTCTTTCTCTCCTCTTTCTGTCCCTCTTCTTCCTATTATTATTATTATTATTATTATTTCCTATTTACACAGTCAGACAGGTGTTATTGACTGGTTTGTTTTATCCAGACATCGAGTACTTCCCAAGGACCTGGGATGGCTGAATTTTATTGTCAGTTGTTATAGATATCGTCGCAGAATATAGGCTGTTCCCAGTAAAGCTGCTTTTTGTAATTGGCTGATGGTGATTTCTGTGGCCCCTATTGTGTTGAGGTGCTCTTCAAGGTCTTTTGGAACTGCACCCAGGGCGCCAATTTCCACTGGGGTTATTTTGGTCTTTTTCTGCCACAGCCTTTCAATTTCAATTTGTAGATCTTTGTATTTGGTTATTTTTTCTATTTCTTTTTCTTCTATTCTGCTATCCCCTGGTATTACTATGTTGATTATTTTGACTTGTTTTTCTTTCTTCTCGACTACAGTTATATCTGGTGTATTGTGTGGCAGATGTTTGTCTGTTTGTAGTCAGAAGTCCCATAATATTTTTACATCTTCATTTTCTACCACTTTTCCAATTTTATGGTCCCACCAATTTTTGGCTACAGGTAGCTTATATTTTTTGCAGATGTTCCAGTGTATCATCCCTGCTACCTTGTCATGCCTTTGTTTGTAGTCAGTCTGTGCGATCTTTTTACAACAGCTGATTAGGTGGTCCACTGTTTCATCTGCTTCTTTACAAAGGCGGCACTTGCTGTTTGTTGTTGACATTTCGACTTTTGCTCTTATTGCATTTGTTCTTAGTGCCTGTTCTTGTGCAGCCAGTATGAAACCCTCTGTTTCTTTCTTCAAGTTGTCATTCTTAAGCCATTGCCAGGTCTCGGTGATGTCTGATTTTCCACTTATATTGTGCAAATATTGACCATGCAGGGGCTTATTTCTCCATTTTTCTGCTCGGTTCTTGACTTGTTCTTTCTTGTAGGCCTGCTTTCTTTCATTGGTGTTGAATAGTTTCGCGTTATTGCCCATTTGAAGTGCATCTTCTTCACTGTCCTTGATATATTCTTCAAGGCCTCTTTTCTCCTCCTCTACTGTTGATGGACTTGCAGCATTCCTCTTCCACCTGAACTGCGAGGGAGGTAGAGCCTATCTACATCACTGCGGGGGTGTAGAGCATGATAGATGGTCATGATTTTCCTGGTCTTACGATCTAGCATCTCTAGCTCTGCCTGGAACCAGTCTATTATTCCTGCAGTGTATCTGATAACAGGTATAGCCCAGGTGTTTATGGCGTGTATGGTGTTCCCGCCATTGAGTTTGGACTTGAGGATTTTTCTAACTCTCCTGATGTATTCACTTCCAATTTTTCTTTTAACCTCAGTGTGTGCGATGTTATCAGCCTGGAGAATGCCCACGTATTTGTAATGTTCTTTGTCTTCCAGGTTCTTGATCTTGCTTCCATTGGGCAGTTCTCATCCTTCTGTTTTTCTTATTTTCCCTCTGTTCATTATTAATGCAGCACACTTGTCTAGTCCAAACTCCATTGCTATATCACTACTGAATAGAGTTATATTATTATTATTATTATTATTATTATTATTATTATTATTATTATTCCTCTTGCACTATTGGGACTCTGTTCTACTGCTTGCCTCTTCCAGTTAGTCTGGAAGGATTGGGGGTGGGTAGCAGAATGGAGGCCCAGAGCATGAACTCATTAAATGAGAGGAGAACAGCAGCAAGAGGAGGAGGAAAAATGGCTGGATGTGGTGAGCTGTTTAACAGTGGCCATGGCAATTAATGGGCTGGCCAGTTATTCACTCACTCACTCACTGCACATTTCCACATCAGCAGACCGGTTGACGGGGCATGCTTTGACAACAAATAAATTAAATAAAAACAACCTGATGGCAGTCACCAAGACAGAAAGAGCAGTCTCCAGGTACCTATACCCATGGCTTTCCTCCATAGAGCAACACTGGCTTGATCTAGAGCCCCAATGCCCTGGCACTCTTGTGAGAGAGCGGTCCATGGGAGAAGGGGATGTTTTCCTATCTGACATCAGTAGAGATTTTGCTTGGCAATTACCTTCCCTCTGATGGGCCTTCTCATGAGTTGTAAGGAGGTGTCCCCTGGACTGCCACTCTCTTGAACCTGGGTTGGCATGCTCTTTTGGTCCCACTGCTGTTTCTACTGTACTCCGACTGGAGCACAGCTGACCCTGGTGACTGGCTCTGCTCATGAGTGAGTCTAGGGAGCAAACATCCCCCCCTCAGGAAGGGGCTGGTCCCCTCTTCCCCATCCTTCCTTTAAAAAAAATAGATTTTTAAAAACTTCCTGTTAAAAATTAGATACTGCTAGATAGGTGACAGGAAAGGCAGGTGCTTGGAGAGGCAGACAGTGAGAAGCACCATAGGCATAGACTGGGCATGTTACTGGATGTGTCTGTGCCTCCACCTCTATGACTGTGGTTTCAAAATTGGCATGGAACCTTGGTCCTGGCAGTGCCCGGGTTCAGATGTAACCCTTCAGAGGCAACAGGAGGTCTTGGCGGTGAATCTTTTGCAAACTGAAGGTTCAAATTGAAGTTTGGTGAGGCAAACCACAGGTTGCTTTCTGCTCCCAACCACAGTTTCAAGCATTCGGACATACTGGAATTCCAACCTTTGCCCTGTTTAACTTGGGTTTCTTGTTACGTCTGAAGCCAGACAGTGTCTTAGCTCTGATTCAGGTTTTCAGCTGTTGCTCCCAAATTTGTTGAAAAGAAAAATATAACTGGGTTTCTACAGCTTATTGAAGACACTATTCTGCAAAGCTTTGGACCATCTCCTTCAGCAGAGATCTATAGATAACAAACATCAGAGAGGAAAAGCTCCAACTTTGAACTACCTCACAGATTGTGATAATGTGTGTCTGTGTGTACACATACATATGGAGGAAATGTGAGCAGAATGGAGAAAGTGCATAAACTCTACATTCTGTGAAGACATACAGAATGTGCACAAGTTGACAGCATTAATAGTGTATGTCACATATTACCCTTTGGAGACTATGAATATTGACTCAGCAATGTATGAAACCCCTTAGATGAATTCATTTCCTCCAACATCACTTGGAAACCAGGCAGATTGACAGACATTTGAAATCTCCTTGTTTAAACCATACTGGGGCGAGGTATGTGTGTGTGGAGGATTTGCTGTGGTAGTGAAGAATGTATGTGACTTGGGACAAGCCATTCATGTGACAGATTAGAGGGGTGTAAGAATTCCTTTACATTTTAAGTGTCCTTGGATTGCAGGAGAGGGCACTTACAGTGGCAGCAAGCAATATAGCTATGTTTGCAGAATGCAATCTGTACCTACAGATGGGGGGTGTGGGGGGGGAGAGAGAGACAGAGAGAGAATTTTAATTGACGTACTATACATTTATTGTTGAAGAGAAAAGACTGTCCTTTTAAACTCCAATAATCAAACATGTTGTTCCTTCTAAATATACCACCCTTCCCTACCCCTCCCTACTGCACTGATATGGCTACAAATCTGTGGAGATTATGGTCTGTGCACATCTCTTTGTCCTCTATGGAAGCCAAAAGAAATGGTTTAAGTCTACACAGAATTCCATTCTTTCAATTTCCTACTATCAATCTGTGCATCGCTGAGCATTTCTCTCCCTGACCTTATTACTTTACTGAAATTAAGCTTGAAACAATCTGATGTCAGGTACTATAGTATATCTCCTTTTATTGCCCACCTTGCTGAGGCCTTCCATATTGCTAATGCTGCATCTCATTTCAGATAGGTTTAGCCAGATATATATTCTCAAGTTTATAGAGAATCTGATGGATTGCATTCTGCACTGAGGGACTATGGACTAGCCTTTTTGATGCATTTTGTGTAGAGCAGAGATGAATTCATACGTAGACACTAGACCAGTATTCATAGTTCTTTTATCAGCAAGAAATCTTGCATGCTCACCAGAGATGCATAATTGCAGAACGATTGATGTTGGTCTCAGTTTAGCTTTTCTGATTAATATCCCAATCCTACATATCCTTACTTAGAAGTATGTCCCATTGCTTTCAGTGATACTTTCAGTGATACATAAGGTTGGGAGGAGGTTAGTTGCTGTTTCAAGACTTCTCAGGGAATTGGCAGAAATGTGGTTATTATGAGGTATCCAAAAAGATTTGCTCAGAGAACAGGGCTACACTGCAAATGAACAATAGCAATTCAATAAAATGCAAACTGCATTTACACCAGCAAGCCTGTAAAAATATCTATCTATCTATCTATCTATCTATCTATCTATCTATCTATCTACACATTAGCTGCAAGCCTTTCACTGTCTTACCATTGTGACAGGTAGGTAGGTAGGGATTTTGTATGTGTGTGTGTTTTGCACTGTTTCAATATAGTTAAGTAAAAGTAACTTACTAAAATTATTCAATAGATGTATTTAAATCAAAGCTAAGTTAATTCTTAGGGACATGTCTGTGATTCATATAATTAATCGTTTTTTGGATTCTGTTTGTTCTTATCTAAAACCTGACCTTGCTTAAGAAAAATGATTATGGCTCAGGGCTGGTTCAATGTTTATTTATTTATTAGTTATATAATTTATACCCCACATTAACATGTACTTGATGTGGCTTACACGTTTCAGTTTAGAAACCATAAAAGAGTATATTAAAAACAAGGCTTTAGAAATGACAGTTTTAAAGCAGTAGTAAAAGCAGCTATAAGGTAAGGCACTGATACAGACCTTACCTTAAGATTGCCCATGGAAACAGCACTGTTTCTTCTACAGATGGACAGTGAAGGGGCAAGGTGTGCCTCCTTTGGGAAGCCATTCCACAATCTAGGAACCACAACCAAAAATGGCTTTATGTTTTTTATCCACCCAACAAACTTGTGATGAAGAAGGGCCCCAGAATTAGACTGAAGTTCTTGAGAAGGTTCATATGGAAAAAGGCAGTTCCTGAAATCTTCCAGGCCATTTAGGGCTTTTTAACCACCCTAGAGAGTAAACTTTTAAACCATACCAACTTTTGGTTTTTCTTTGTGTGCGCAATAAAAAGGTCTTTTTGTTGAGAATTTGGAGTTAATATGCACATTGCATTGCCAAATATCGACTTATTCCATCCTAGAGAGCTAGAGGCATGCCTGTGCTAATTGAAAGGGCTTATCAATACACTGAAAACTATGGAGAGTTCTGGTGTGCATAGTCACCTTTACAGAGAGTCAGTGAGCCAAGCAGGAAGCAAGCTGTGCAAAAGTGCAACATCTAATTTAGAATTAGACAGAAGACTGAATGGCAGCAGTCAGGAGTGGCCCTACCATAAAGCAGGGTGGAATGGGCTGCTTCATGTGGTGCATTGTCTCAGGGACAGCACAGCAACTCATCCAGCACTCTCCCTATGGCTGGCCTGCGAAAGAAGGAAGGGAGGAATGGCACCACTCTGCTTTTCTTCAGCCCATTTCTTCCTTTTTCTATTAGGAAGGAAGGATATTTGAAAGAAGGAAGGTACTGGGGGAGTGATTTTAGTAGAAAGAGAAAGTGGAAGAAATTGAGGGGTTACCATTTGGTGCTCTGCTTTAGTCAGCAACATGGCTCGGGATGTTCTTGGAATGCAATTCAGAAGCTGAATCACAGCACAATCCTTTTAAAATAGAAGGCCATGCAGGGGCAGCTGGAGGATTGTGCCACTGGTGTGTACAGATAGCTGAGAGGAGCAGAGGAGAAGCAGGGATGGCCCCACTCTCCTCCATATTAAAGGGCCTGGGTAAGCCCTCCATTTTAAAGGGATTGCACACCACAACTCGGCTTCCAAATCGCATTTTGGCACTTCCCTAAAAATGTCATGAGCTACTGCTGCTACTACTATTGCTACTATTTATATACCAGAGTTGACAGACACTTCTTGCTATGAGTTATTTGTTGCCTTGTGGAATTTGTAGCTCTAGCATCACAATGCTTATTTTCTTTTTAGGAACTTGGCAGATTTTGGTTTTCTTTCCAGAATTTCTGAAGAAATTACCTGAGATCTTAGAGTAACAAGCACTAAAACCTGACTGCATGGATGAAACATTCACCAGCATTGAAGAAAATGGATCACCCCTTGTGCATATGGAGTAGGTATGTGCACAGAACCAGGCGGGGGAAGTTTGAAGGTGGGGAGGGTAACTTTAAGGGTGCGGGAGGGTGCACCCAGCACTTCCGACCACCTCCGGCCAAAGAGGGAATGGGGCAGCAGGAAGGTATGCTGCCTCCCCAATGGAGCCTTTACTAATGGAGTGCCAGTAGGGGGAAAGTGGAGGGAGGGATAAGTGCACCCTCCCCCACCCTTAAAGTTAACCCCCCAGCCTTCAAGCCTCTGAACCACCTGATATTCAGACCTGTTCAGAGGCCCATAAAAGGACTTCTGAACAGGTTCATGCACATCCCTAATATGGAGCTCTGCATATGTGCTGGAGCTTCTTAATTAGTTATGATTCTAAAGAGTTCATCCATGTTACATTCTGTTTTGGAAAGGGGTGGCTGTTTCCAATTTAGATCACAAAGTGATGTTTTCAAGATAGCTGGTATCTTGAACTAGGATGTAAATTACACTGAAATGAATGGGAATTAATTCCAAGCTGTTAGGACTAAGATTTTGAAAGATTGCCCACTTAGAACATGATCTTCAAAATAAGATGTTTTGTCATCCAACACAGAAAGTGCCACCAAGACTAATTGCACTAATTGTGCGCATGTGTGAATATAATTAATGCAGGGTGGGAAGCAAAAAGTGCCATTTTAGAAGAGAATGTTTATTTTAGCCAGTGTGGGTTTTGTGTCTAGATTTCAGATGTGAGAGATGCAATAGTATTGTGCATGAAAGTGCCCTTAGCTGTAGCCAATTATACTGTACAGCTTAACTAGGCTGAAAAGTCCTTTTCCCGGTTTTCTGAAATGTCTTATTTTTTCACTCCATTCCCAAGGGTAAAATATACTAGAGTGAAGAAGAGATGTTTACTGCTAATGAAAACAAAACATACTTATTCGTACAAAGTATTCTTATCTTGGAAGCACTATGATTGTTATCAGCAAAATATACACCTTAGTTTAGAACCCTTCTTCAGTTAAAGTTACAGTGGCAAGAAATGGTAGAAAGAATATGGGCCCCCCTTTATAGCCATTGTTTCTCTTTCTTTCTTTCTTTCTTGGCAGTACTTTTTAAAAGACTATGAAAAAAACAAAGTGATATTAGACTAGAAGGAAGAGAGAAGCTTCTACAGATACCTAGGCACTCCCTATCACAGCAATTTTAATCTGACCTGTAGTTACATCACATTTTAGATCCCTCTGTAGTATGGCATTTGCAGGCATTGATGGGCATGATCTATACTTCTAGAGGGGAAATGACTATTCCTGCAGGGGCATATGGACCCTTTTGTACTTCCTTCAGAATTTCCAAAGGGCAAGAAGAGAGCATAGCAATGCCAACACAATATGACACGAATGTAATGAGAAAATATTGCAGATAAATATTAGGCTCCTGTGTGGGTATAATTGTTTAGTGTGTCATCCTTAAAATCAGAGCATCTTGTTAACTTGCTATGTATTCTGCTTACAAACATAATACAATATTGTCCTTTTAGCATATCTAGTGTCTGCTGACTGCAAGCAGAACCTGATTGTTTCTGGAGATTTGCCTTATACTGTACCAGATTTTAACTGCATGCTATACTGCCTGTATTGGTATTTTTTTAAAAACTTAATTTATCTTATGTACATGTTCACTTAAAAGGAATGCAAAGCACCTTCTCTCTACAGCTAAGTCTTTATAATAGGCTAAATGCTGAAACACTGCACATAGCCATGGGACTAAGGGTTGATACAGTAATGAAGTGTGAAACTTAATATGCAATAATATCTTTAAAGCCTCTTCAGTGTTTTATTTCAGTAATTCGGTTATATTATCTTAACCTTATCTCATTAATGCAAGAGGTGTATTGGAAGGTTTGAGATCCAAATCTTGAAGAGTTAATCTGCTATTAATTAATATATTGCATTGCAAAGTGCGGTGAAATGCAAGGCAGCATATTTGCCATTGTAAGCAGCTGATTAAATTTATAATGCAATGTTAGGTATTTGGATATTTCTATCATCCTGATACAGCTCTTTGCTGTGCTGTCTGCAAAATATAATAACTTCTAAGCAGTGTGTAAAACAAAGTGCTCAATTCACTTTATTAAAATATCCAATAATAATTGATTTAAAGGCAATAAAATGTGTTCATTAGAGGGCTTATATTCAAGAAATATTGAAAGTATACCTAAAACTGTCACTTTTATTGTGAATGAACAGGATAATATAATTTGAAAAGAGTGTGATCATACTAAAGATTTGTCCTGCAGCATTATCTGATAGCTCGTAAAGTGCTGAAATTTAATATGATGCTTTCAGTCAGTTTAATTGAAATTTAATTGCCACTTTGGGCAGAAGGTTTAGATCTGATCAATAAAATATTAAAGATTTTGCGCTTTCGCTTGGAACAGTTTCTTAGCCAATGCATCAAGGATGGTGTGTTTTTAGGAAATATGCAATTGTTCTAGTTCACACAAATACACCACATCATTTGCTAATTTGCATTTTTTAAATATGCTGCACAGATAAATAGTGGAAATAATAAAGCCAAAGTTGATCCATTTAATTGCAACAAGATGAAAGAAATAACGGTCACCTTCAGATTCATGAGAAAGGCATTAATGTAAAAGAGCTATAAATATTTGGAAATGTCAAACCTCAGAAAGACAGAGCCCAACATGAGACTAGCTGTAAATCAGGTAGATAGAAGAACCTTGGGAGAAAAGATGGTTCTTTGGTATTTTAGAAATAATTACTAATACAAAAAGGGTAATGATGAACCTATAAATTATATTAAAAAGGGCCATTAGAGAAGGATTAGTTTATAAAGCTGAGAGATGGTTCCTGAAAATGATACTGCAAGTTATTTCTACTTTTCACTTCATATTATTCAAGAAACCAAAAATTATCTGATTAATGATAAACTAATTGATTGCTATTCTGCAACTGAAGTACCTTGACCTGATTCAAGTGCACTCTTTAATGTGAACCAGAGATCATCTTCAGTTTTATACTTTTTGGATTGGGGTGGGGAGTAAAAAATGTACTGGTGTGATAATACAGGAAAAATAACACTGCTTCATGCACTGCTTCAAACCAAGGAAGGTAGGGTGGTTTCCTTGCTCCCCCCAACTTTTCTTCTTCTTTTTAAAAGACTGTAGAATTCATGTTATCTCTGCTTTTAGAATGAGCCCTTTTAAACACAATTTCTCCATCTTTATTTCCTTTCCCCACCAAGCCTTATCACATGACCTTGATGACTGCAGATACATCTGGAGGTGACTGAAATGCTACTTCTCCAGTTTCCTAGACAACTGCAGTACCGCTGTTCAACCCCCTCACTGAAGCACAATCACCCACGTTCTGTTGTGGTTCCTGCCATTTGTTCTCAAATCCTTGAAATTCCTTTGGAGGGAAAGGTGGGGTATATATTAGACAAAGAAATAACATATCACCGCTCTAAGCATCACTGCTTCATTACAATGGAAATATACTTGGCGCAACAATGCAGGAATCTACATCTTCTAGTAGGTAAGTAAGTAAGTAAGTCTTATGTGATGAAAGCCAATGGAGACCACAGTAGAAGATTTGAGTCTAATGTAGTTTCTGTTCTTTTGAGTTGGTTTTAACATGGAAAGAACTACCATGAGTGGCCCTTTCATGACACAAGGTGAAGCAGAAGATCACTGGGGCAGCAGTGGGGCATTGCCATCAGAACAGCTCTTTGGGACTGATCTGACCCTTGCAAACTTTGCAAGGAGCATCGGTCTCTTCACACTCCTTGCAAAGCTTGTAAAAAAGCTTGTCTGACCTCAGGCAGAAGATCACTGGGGCAGCAGTGGGGCATTGCCATCAGAACAGCTCTTTGGGACTGATCTGACCCTTGCAAACTTTGCAAGGAGCATCGGTCTCTTCACACTCCTTGCAAAGCTTGTAAAAGGCAAAGGGATTGAAGAGACTGCTAGCAACCTATTCTCCTCCTGGCCCCTAAGTACTTTCAAAACTTGCAAGGGTTGATTTTGAAAGGGAGCAGGCAAGGCCATCTAACCACATTGGCAAACTAGGCAGTCACCTAGGGTGCCAAGTCTTAATGGGTGGCAAATTAGATGGACTTCCCCCCTCTTTTTAATATTGTAGGTAAATAAAAACTGCAGATGGAACATTTTGTAGGTCAATGTGCATATTAATTCTGGTATCTGATACACTGCAAAAGGCATACTCCTCTGTCAAGCTTTATTGCTTGGAGTAACTGTCACACACGCAGACTGATGGTAACTCTTGGCTGCTTTTGTTGAGTTGCATTGAGAGGTGAGGTCACATTGGATACCATAAAAACTCTCCTGGAAACAGTTGGTTCTTCCAGGGCATTGTAATTGCTTATATGACGTCAAAGCAGCCTCGTTTGCTCATGTCATAAAGAAACAAGTGGGATATTTAGTTCACCATATTTGAGCTAAGATATTGATGTTATCGTATCCACAGTAACTAACTAGGAAAAGCTTCAACAGATAGAGAGCAATGTGCTCTGTTGTCCTATGACCAGCTGATTGGCAGGCTCTCTTTCTTTCATGTATGGGCATCCAGCAAGCAGTAGGCATATATTTCAACAATACTTGAGAAAGTATTTCTAGTCTTCCAGATATATGGTACACTGCTTCTTCTTCATGCCTATTTTATATTCTTCTGGTGACAACTGAGGTGTACATGTGTGCTTGAGACAAAGAGGAGGGGAGGGGGGAGGGAAGGAGAGAGAGTTCTGTTATCTTCCTCCATTGATCAAAGATATTATTTCATTGAACCTTATTCCCCCTGACTGACTCCTTGCCATAGGGAAGAGTTATAACGCAAGATATTCATAGAATACATCCTATGATGGTTCAAGACAAATACTTGAAGGAATTGCTATGAAAGACTAGTACAGCATGAAAGGCAGCTGACAAAAAAGAAGTATATTTTCCATGCTCTAGTAAGTCTATTTTCCATGCTTTTGCTGTGATGATTACAATCTCATTCTCTCCATCCATTTCTTCTCCTCTCTTCCGGTAGTTCAGCATGTAGGGGTGTGCACAAACCATTTGGTGCCGTTCGGTCTCATTCGAATGGAATGAACCGCAGGTATGCAAGCTGGTTTGGTTGGAAATGATCATCTGGGCCAATCAGTTTGACAAACCAGCTTGAAGCGATTTGCGATCGAACCGCCCAAACTGGCCCGGTTTGCGGCGGTCCGGTTCTGCACATACCGATCAGCATGCCTCTGCTGAAACAGGTTTCCTCTGCGAATAGCATATTTCTCTTGCATTACTTTGATTGTGTGTCTTCCTCTAGCATCTGATTATTTTTCATATCAGCTTCAGGTGTCTACTCTTTACTTTTACAAGTTCTCAGCCTCCTCTTCTTTAGTGATGATCATGAGTTACAACACACATGTTCTGGAACACTGCCAGTTTCTACAGAACTATTCTTGAATAAATGGATTGTGGGATGGAGCTGATAGGCCCACCCTTGCCTTCCCATTTTCTGCTTCCTTCCTTCTACTGCTTGCAATACCATCTCACATCACTGCTTTTTTGTTCCCTTCTCATCTGTTTTTGTGCCTTCCATATGTTGAGCAGTGATGCCTGGAACAGCTTCACCTCTGTTCATCATACCATCTCCCTTTCTTTTCCTGCCATGCAGAGGCGTGACATGGATTGCTCTCTGAGCTAGCACAGAGAGGAGATTCCTGGTGCTGCTGACAGGCCTTGAGAGGGCTGATGGGGCCATTGGTGAGAATGGGGTCCCCAGTCTCGATCTTGGGCCCCAAGGTCCTGGGCCAATGATGTCTTTGCATGCAGGTCATCTTTCCTGTGTTTTCTGCTATCACTGACCCCTCTGCAAACCCCATCTGTGCCATTTTCTTGTCAAGCCCTCTCCTATTCCTTCCCTCCTATCCTGACCATTTATGTAGATTGTAAGCTGATTGAATGGTAACAATACCACTTGTATAGGCTCCAGTCATAAAACACATTTGTATGTGTGCCAAAAGTGGCAGTACTTGTGGTAATATTGGGAGGGGGTGATAGTTGCTCCCCTTGGACCTTAAAGGAATCACAACCCTGCAGTAGGGCACATGTTCTTCATTGAGAAAGTCACAGGTTCAACTACTAGCCTGTTATTCAAAGGGAGATGCATGCTTGCTGCTTTTAAGCCACTTAAAACCCTGCTGGCAGGGCTGCTCTGTGGCTACTAAGGAGTGCAAAAATGCAGTTCCAATAGCACTCCCCTTGGGAATGAGGGGAGTATCACTTTCATGATGCTTAGTAGCCACAGAGCAGCTCTGCATTTGGAAACAGGGAGTGTGGGTTTAAAGTGGCTCGCAAGCAGCGAGTGTACCTCTGCCTTTGGTTGGTGGCTCACTGTGCAGTATGGGAGCCATTGTTAGGGGGGAAATCACAGGTAGCAGGGTTGGGCAAGACTTCTTCCTGAGATGTTGGAAAACTGCTTCCAAAGAGCAGTCGATACTGGGCTAGAGGGATCAATGGCCCAATGCGTTATAAAAACAATTTCATATATTTTCTGCTAAAGTTAGGCACTTAGAAGTCTTGTTGATTTATAGAAGAAGTGAAATCAATGGGGATTACTCTCTGTCTCTCTGTCTCTCTCTCTCATGATGATGATGATGATGATATACCAATTTTAATAAAAATGCAGTTTGCATAGCAAAAGGAATAAGAATATACAGAACTTCCCTGTCCCAAAGGGACCCACAATTTAGACACACCAGCCACTGGAGGGATGCTGCACGGGAGTAAATACAGACAAGTGTTTCACTTAATTTAGAAGTGCACAACTTTGTGGCTGAATCATTCTTCTTATTAATAATATTGACTGACATCTGATTAATGGTGTGTGTGTGTGTGTGTGTGTTTCCAGCGAAAGCACATTTGCTCTTCTGAAGCATGTGAACTCTTGCACAAGAGCATGATGATTTTCACTGGGCTCCTCTTGCTGCAGAAACACTCTTTGACCTGTGGAAATATGTCACTGAGGGCTGAGTGACCCTCAGGGATGTGCTTCTGATGTGAAAAAGTGATTCTGGAGCAAGGGGGGTGTCACAGGTTTGTGCAAGAGCATCTACATACATGCTTTTGTTTGATAGATGCACACACCATTAGGATGTTGGCCACTATTGATAACTTATTATTATTATTTGTAACATTTATTTTTTTAACAACCACCTACACCATATTTTAAAGCAGGGGTTCCCAATCTATGGTACTCCAGATGTTTATTGTTGGTACTATGGTACTGCTGGGGATGATGGGAGTTGTAGTTCAGCATCATCTGGAGTACCACAGGCTGGGAATCCCTGATTTGAAATGTACACATTTATTTATTTAAATCCTTAAAACTTCCTATTTCTTTATTGTGTGTGTGCATATGTAGGCTTTCATACACTGATACGGGATTGTGAGCAGGCTGTAAGTGCACTCACTTGTCTTATACCATGTTACAGATGCCTAGACAACTTTAAAATCCTATGTGCTTGATGAGCTCACACTTACCTACATAAACAAATATATATATATATATATATATATATATATATATATATATAAAAATCATATACGGATATGTATGAGAGACAGTGAGATACTTCTGAGAGACAGGGATATCTATGTTTTGTCATTCAATTAACAATGAAAATAATCCAAAATATTTTAAATTCCAAGAGGAGAAAGAAAAGGAGTGCGTGAATTAAGCTGGCTGGAAATAATAAGGTCACAGAGTTCAGGAAAAGCCAGTTTAATATGCTGCTGAAATTAAAGTTGTCCCAGGATTTTCATGTTAGTTCCTTGAGCTGGAACTAGTCAAGTAAAATTTCAGCCTTGGAGCAAATTATGCCAGATTTCAAAGAGAATGATTTAGCTCTTTTTGAAATTCTATCTGCACACAAAGAAGAAAGATCAAGCCAGCCAGATGAGTAACCAAACACTGATAAATGAACAAATACTTCACCTTTCCACAAATATGACTTCAGGCAGGACCTTGTTTAAAATATTGCTTACTTTGGTGCATGCCTCTCTGTCTTGCTGAGGCTTGTCTCTCAAGAGACACAGTGATCTAATGGACACAGCTTTGTAAGCATGGAGGTGGAGTAACCACCTTAATCTCTAGAGTCTATCAGTAACTTGATTCATAGCTTTGGGGGAATCACTCATACCTTGTGACTACTCCTCTATCCATCCGATTTTACAAAGCTACCCCAAAGACATATTGTGAGGCTCCAGGACATTTCTCACATTACAATTTTTATTCTTAAGTCATTCCTCTGATGCAAATGTTAATATGTGAAGTTATACATTTCTCTAATTAGAAGTTAAATGTCTCAAGATATAGAAATTAGGAATGTGCACAAAACCAGTTTGTCTGGTTAGGTTCGAATCTGAATCGGTTTTGAACCAGACTGGGCATGTTTGCTTTTGCCCCCTTGAGCAGGGCCCCCAGCTTGGCTCAAATTTGAGGAGGTTTTGGCCCAGTTTGAGGGTGGTGCAGGGCGCTAAATTATTGTAAAGTAATGAATTACTTACTGCCGGTGGCAGCTTCAGGGATGCCGCAGCAGCTGTGGTTAGTGCTGTGGCAGCTGTGGGGTGGGGTTCTCCATCAGGTCACCTTCCCCACTGGCCTCCCACAAAGTCTACTGGGGCTGTTTTGGCCCTCGGCATGTTTGTGACAGCCATTTTTTGTGCCATTGTGCATGAACACGGGCCATTTGTGTGACCACTGGCCTCAAAACTGGCTGAACCAGACCTGGGAGACTCAGGGGGAGGCCGTTGGGAGGAGGTATACCTCCACGTGGTATACTGGTATATATATACTGGTATATATTGTGGTATATATTGCGTGGAGGTATTGTGTGGTATATATTCCATGCAAGCCTCTGCAGCCAGTGGTGGTGGTAAGTAATTCATTATTTTACAGTATCCCTCAAACTGTGCCAAAACCAACCTGAGAGGTTCAGTACAGTTCAGGGACGAGTGTCTGGTCCAGTTTGAGTGTGAACTGGCTAGATTTTGAACGGATTTGCACATCCCTACTGGAAATAACTCAGCCTTGCTAACTTGTTTTGAGCCACACATAGACGGGGTCTAACACCTTCTCACTCTACTACATTAGCACATTTACCTTGAATTAAGTTCCATTGAACTCTGTAACTTCCTTTGACATCATCAGGTAAATCAGTGGACCAAGGCATTCCAGGAACTCCTACACAAGCAATAGCTTGCCATCATTTCAGTATGTGGGGACAGTTGTATGTAGGCAATGGGAATATGTGAGTGCAGCTGTCCTCACCAACAGAATAAATAGTGAGCCAATTCAGACAGTACATTTGCCAGCCCCTCCACATCATGTGGAGGAGGTGTGTGTCTGTGTGTGCATGTGTGGCATGTGCATGGCACACACACCTCCAGCATCACATTGTTCTCCTGCATAATCACATGGAACATGGTTCAGTAACAACTGTTCTCCCTCACAATTATGCATCTTTGGGATGGCACATCAAATCAGGGAGGAAACGCCTATGCACATGCTCTTCCCCCATGTGATGCAGTGGATGTGGTGCAGTGGACAATAACACAACATGGATGTACCAGCCCAAAGAAGCCCTGGTTCATATGGAATGCCATGCTTCTATCAGAGCTCATATGTGCTCAAAGTTCCCACCACTGGGGAAAAAAGGTAGGTACAAAAGAGGTGTAGCTGGCTTTTGATACCCTGCCTCAGGTAGACTAAGGTCTTGGCTGCCACTGGTTTGTGGTTCTATTTGTTATGTTTAGCATTTTCCCAACCAAACATGTATGGCCTTCTGCTGCTGTTGTGATTATCTGGATTGGGACTAAAATGTTCTGTATAATCTAAACTGCAGTTCATTTGAGGTTGATAAAGATACACATTGGTCTTTACATCCCCCTGCCCCCAAAGGTACATTTTTCACCCGAGTAACACAGGAATTGGTGCCATTTTCCTCCTGTATAGACAGTGCTGAATGAAAAATGCTTACACCAGTGAGTCTTCTCCCCACTGCACCCCATTTCTTCCTTATTTATCACAACCGTATATTCTACAAGGAGTTAAAGAAGGGTGTGGGAGAAGGGTAGGGAGAGATGCTTAGTTGATAAACTGTACCTCTACCTTGCAGAAGATTAATTCAAAGCACATTTTGAAACTGCTGACAAGAAACTTGCCCACCAGTAATCAGTATCTTCAGAAGACTGATTTTGTTCCCGTGTTGGTATATGACATATAAAGGGGAAAATGCTCTGCCTCATCTCTGAACATAATCATAAGTATTTAGAAACCATTACTGGAGGATCACAAATCACAAAAAATATCTTTGTTATGTAGTTTAACTGCTTAACACCCTGATCACAAAAATGATATGTGGAAATAAATCCCATTTATTTCAATGGACCTAATTCTATTTAACCAACTGAGGTATATAAAGGAATACTGTAACCACTTATTCTAGAGTAGTTGTACTGAGGGAGCACAGTACATCTGATGTGAAGACTGCAGCTTAACACCCATTGGGATTACAGCATTTATTAGTTATTTCATGCAATCAGTCAATAGTCACTATATAACTGTGAGCCCATTCTTGGAACATCCATTCAGCAGAGGTTTCCTTAAAAAGAAGGATTGCAGGAACAATCTCTGAGTTCTAAAAGTTAATTCAACGTGCTTAGATTTGAATGAAGTAAACTCCTATTGTTTTTCATTAGGATTCGTTATCTTAAATTCAAACACTTACCAGGCATGTGGATTGGGCTGCAATATGTAAATCAGAGTCATTTTATAAACAAACATTTTATTAAGTTCAAATTCATTTTTCCCAATCCTACAACTGCAAAACAAAAATATACTTGGAGCCATTTCTGAATAATTTAGTCCCAAATGTAGATGCATTCTCTTCTCGTTTTGTGAGAAATCCTTAAAGTTAACTTGTCACAGAGGCTAAATTGAATCTATTACCTACCGAGCTCTAGAGAAGAAGATGAAGGGAGGGAAAGAGCAACCATGAGATTTATCTGATGTTTGGTTGATGTGTGGGCATATAAAATCTTAAGTAATACAGATAATGTCACACAATATTGCAACATATATTTCCAGTTCAACATTCTAAGACAATAAGGCATAAATGGAAATTAAAGGAAAAATCTGAACGGTTGTCAGGCAGCACTTTTTCATTCAGAGAATCATAAACATATGGAATGGTGTGTCAGGCAAAGTTTCTGAGATAAGACTAGTGGAGTAATTACAAAATGGATTTATACTCTGAGAAATAAAAGTGCAGACAATGGAAAAGAGCTGGAAGTCAAATGATTTCAACCCTAAAAAATGTTCTAATGAAAAAAGTAACTTTAACCAACTTGTACCTATAGGGATTTTTTCTGCTGTTTGCCTTCCCCTCTATGGTCACATATCATGTTTAAATAATGGGGCCTACCAACAAACTTATAAACAATGCTTAGTGCAGGGCGCATTCAGCTTCCTCTGTCTGTGCTCCTCTAATGAGACATCCACTTACCTTTGAAGCCCTCTTCACACTTTGTGTTCCATGAACATATAATCTGTGCACAGTATATTCACATACAGCTCTGTACGCATGTGCAGTTAATCACACATTATGTTGAATGTACACTTCCTATCTGTACCCTGCATTTCAGGGAACCTGCGCCCAGGTTCACTTTTAAAATGGGCACAAGTACAGTCATTCACACAAAAACATGTGCCTGTGTACAGACACCTGAATGCCTGTACAACGTCATGCCCCAATAGAGTTTTCGATTCATCTTCCTTATTGGCCCTCTCCCTCATAGCTCAGGTAAGATACCTACCTTGGCTTAAAAAAAAAAATTCTGAGTGTATTCTGTTAAATGTTTGTTCAGTGCTTTATTATTGATGTTCAAAACAATTAAAAACTTTTTAAAAAATGTGAACTGCTCTGGGGAATGGGAATGGCTTAATATTCTTATTAGTCAGCGAATCAATGATGTACATCAGGGTAGCCCAAGGTATTTTGGCACCTAAGGCAAGGCATCAAATGCCCCCTTGCCCCAAGACCCTGGTGGGGGCCATCTCCCTTTCAAAGCCGGTCTTCGCAAGCTCTGAAAGTGGTGAGGAGAAAGCAGCAGCCTCCTCTTCTCTTCTCATAGTTCTTTCAGGCTTTTCAAGGACTGTGAAGGGAGGCACTCCTTGAAAAGCTGGCAAGGATCAGATCATTCCTGAAGAGCTGCTCCAATGGCAGCAGGAGGGCATCTCACTGCCCTGTTAGGGCCCCAATAATCTTCTGCCTGAGGCAATTGCCTTACCTTGCCTCATGAAAGGGCCACCCCTGCTGTCATAGTCCTGTTGGCTGCAAACATGAAGAATAGTTTCCCCTTGAGCTTGATGCTTAGGATAAGGTTGCATGTCTTATCAAAATGGGGTGACTGTAGTCCCACAGCGGTGTCACCACTCTGATTTATCTTTTCTGAATGCACCATAAGTTGCTAAGGTGATAACTGATGTGAAATCACTGTAGAGTGCTCTCTGGGATATGATAGCTGGTAATTTGAAGGCTCTGAAAATCCCAGTCTTAACACCTTCTGGTCCAGACCAATTTAACAACCTCAAGATGAGAATACATCATATTTTTAAATGTCCAAATGCACATATTTAGACATTTAATGTTGTTTAGTTACTCCCTGCCATGTACACATTAGCATTCCTGCATGATATGCTCTGATGGTGGCACAGTTGCTGGTGATGCCCCTGAAAGCCATGCATTCAGCTAAACATAGCTCCTACTACTGCATAGTACAGGTTGAGTATCCATAATCTGGACATCCGAAATCCGGAATGCTCCAAAATCCAGAAACCACCATGGCGTGTACCCGCAGCACCAACTTGTTGCGGCTGAGTGCCTTGTAACAAAACAAAAAACCCCAAAATGCCTCAGCTCACTCTCTCACTTTGGCGCTAGAGACGAAGGTAATTGGGGGAGAACAAGCTTGGCAGCTGCAGCAGCCGCTGCCGCGGAAGTGTAAATCGAGGACAGGAAGGGAAAGGAACAGAGGAGGATGAGGGGTGGTGGGAAGATAGAGGAAAGACCCCCTCCTCCACTCCCTGCTCAGTGTTTAGCCTTGGATCCCATGCCCAAGATATCTCATTACAGTATGCAAATATGCAAAAATCTGGAAAAGTCCAAAATCTGGAACACTTCTGGTCCCAAGCAGTTCAGATAAGGGATACTCAACCTGTATAGCTGTATAATGTCTTTTTCACACTATGAGCAGAAGGTGGAGAAGATCAGGGTAGGCCAGGCACAATCCCACTTTCCTCATCCTGTGTTCACAAAACAGAGCTTCAGACAGAACAAAAACAATAACACACCATCATGCTGGAATAAATTAGTGACCAATATAAATACACTTTATTTTACAAAATATGCATTTTCATTGATAAGAGTGACATACTGTATGCTCCAGTATCATGGTGATGGCAACAATACAGCAGCCTAGAAAGGCAAAAAGGAAGAAAATGCTTAAAAATGGCAGTAAACATAATTGTTATGCAAGCAACTCAGAATTAAAGGAAGAGATGAAAATTGCAAAAAAGAGTATTTCAAAATTGCTTACTTAAACAAGTATCTCTAAAGCTTTGTTTTCTCAGAGGTTCAGATTAAATGTTATACTCAGGTGGAACATTTTATAGTGCAAGCCTCAACAATAATACCAGCACCAGAGATTCCATATTTCCCCATAAACACCCAATTTATAAACACATTTCTCTGTCAGAAACAGTATTGTCAGCTATATTTAAGTAAATACTCTGAAGAGCCCAGGAAACATATGCGTTATTTACGTACTTACTTACATATGTACTTACTTTCTTACTTAATCATATAATCCTCACAAGGTGGCTAACAAATAAGTTAGAATAAAACTGAAATACACTAAAATATACAAGACACATCATAATAGTATTAAAATGCAATGAAAGCAGGAAAACAGAATAATTTATTCATTTATTTAAAGTAGAATAATCCATTACAGTAAAAGCCAATCCATGTAAAGCCTTGCAAAATAAATGTCTCATCTGCTTTTAATCCTCAAGGCATGGAATCTCTCCAGGAGGGAAATGACAAAACTGTGGTGCTCCCACCAAAAAGGTCCTGCTTCTGGTATTTACCTGCTTAATTTGAGACAATGGGCTAGCATGCAGGGACTATGGGAACTGCCCATCGGGAGCCAGTTTAAGTTTCCACACAGAGTTTGTCTACAGCCAGCCCTGCCCACCAGCATCCTTGTGGCCATATTTTGAACCTGCTAAAGTTTCTAGACAGCAAGTTGCTGAAAGACAGCTGCACATAAATTGCATTACAGATGTCCAACAATAGGTCAGTCTAGTAATATTGCATTTACACAATTTGCATAAGTTGCAGAAATGCAAAATTTGCACAAATCGGAAGAATAATTCCAGTGGGATTACTCTTGTGTAGCACAGTTTCCACATTGTTTTGCATTTGAACCACTTGCACAACTCACATAAATTGCACAAAAACTACATCACTAAGCTGATGTACTCTTGCACAGTATGTCAGTCTTTATTGTCTTCTGGATCACATTTATTAACAGAAAACATTTGGCTGAAAAGCTTGAAATCTGAAAAAGGACTACATAATAAAAACTAAGGCTTCTGAACAAGCTAAATTCAACAGTTAGAATCACTATCAGTTACAGCACCGGCCTGCATCCCATTCTTCCCAGTTGCTATGAAGCTCGGCATGGGGGTGGGGGGGATCATTGCCAAAGGGTGGCTGCAGAGCGACCACATGGAGGAAAGGGTTGAGTGGCAGTGCGGCAGCAGCAGGGCCTGGAGGCTCCTCGATCATCTGCTCGATCGCCTGTGTACGGCTGCAGAGCAGCTGCGGATGCCATGGAAGGGGTGAGTGGTGGCGCAGCAGCAGTAGTAGCAGGGCCTGGAGCAGCAGCGGCAGTAGCAGCAGGGCTTGGAGGGCGGGTGGCGGAGCAGCAGCAGCAGGACTTTGAGACTCTATGGTTTGAGCTACCTTCACCCACCGCATGGCCTTCCCTTACCCGGCCAAGGAGCCAGATATTATTTGTTAGGCCTCTCATTTTGGCTGAGGCACCACAAGGGCTTTCTTGCAACCTCTCCCCACTGAACTCCCACCCCCCACCGCGTGGACCATGAGGGCCTTTCGTGGCTTCTTGCTTCTGGTGACCCCCTGTAGCTGCAGCCAGGTGCCCCCCAGCCTTATTTTCTCCTCCCACTGATTTGGATCCAATGGGGGCATTCATTACTTTGCCCAGCAACATTAACTCATTTGTTGGGGGCATTAATTACTTCAAACAACCAAAGTGGCACCTATTCACATGGACACCACCAGATGGAGTACACATAAATCAAATTGATTACATTATTGGTGCAAGGAGGTGGAAGAGCTCAGTTATAACAGCAAAGACGTGGTTGGGGGCCAATTGTGGAACAGATCAGGAACTGCTCATGTGCAAGTTCCGAGTCAAGATAAAGTGGAAAGACAAAGTTATCCAGCTTCCACGATATGATCTTGAGAATGTACCCACCATTTTCAAGGAAAACATCAGGAACCGCTTTGAAGTTCTGAACCTCATTGATAGGGAACCAGAGGAACTGTGGAATGAAATCAAAGAAGTTGTTAAGGATGAATGTGAAAGACTGCCAAAGACCAAGAAACAGAAGAAAGCAAAATGGATGTCAGAACAGATGGTGGAAATTGCCAAGAAGAGGAGAGAAGCCAAAGTCAAGAAAGATAAAGACCTCAGGAAGGAAGTTAATAGGGAATTTCAGAAAGCTGTTAGAAGAGACAAGGAGCAGTACTACAATTACATCTGTAAAGACCTTGAGGATGGAAATAAACCCGGAAAAACAAGGCAAATTTTCCAAAAGATCTCTAAACTCAGAGGGAGGTTCCAACCTCAAATTGGTATGTTAAGGGATGCCAAAGGACAGATAGTAACTGATTCAGAGAAGATCAAACAGAGATGGAAGGAGTATACTGAAAATCTGTACAGCAGGAGCAGCAACATCCAAGGTAATTCTAGAAGATATTCCCTACCTGCAAGAACCTCTAGTATGGGAAGATGAAGTCAGATCAACACTTTGGTTATTACCAAGTTGGAAGGCTACAGGAATTGATGGAATATCTATAGAAATATGGCAGGCAACAGAAGAAGAATCAGTCAAGGCTCTAACCAAACTATGCCAGCAAATTTGGAGACTGACAAGTGGCCAACAGATTGAAAGAGGTCAGTCTACATACCCATACCAAAGAAAGGAGACTTAACATATTGAGCAAACCATTGCACAATATCCTTAATTTCACATGCTAGCAAAATAATGCTCAGGATCATCCAACACAGATTAGAGCCCTATGTGGAGAGGGAAATGCTGGATATTCAAGCGGGTATCAGAAAAGTCCGAGGAACATTATTTTTGATGCATGCTGGATAACTGAGAAAGTCAAAAAATACCCGAAAGTAGTCAATATGTGCTTTATTGACTACAGAAAAACCTTCAATTGCATCGACCGTGTCAAGTTGTGGAATATCCTTAGGAAAATGGGTGTTCCAGAACATCTCATTGTTCTCATGAGAAACCTAGACACAGGACAGGAAGCTACAGTTCAGATGAAACATGGTGAAACAAACTGGTTTCAGATCGGCAAAGGAGTAAGACAAGGCTGTCTTCTTTCTCCTTCTTTATTCAACTTATATGCTGAACATATACTGAGATAAATTGGATTGGAAGAAGATGAGTGTGGTTTTAAAGTTGGAGGAAGAAACATCAATAACCTGTGCTATGCTGATGACACCACTCTGATAGCTGAGAATGCGGATGATCTGCAAGCTCTAGTAATGAAAGTCAAGGAACACAGTGAAAAAATGGGACTACAACTAAATGTAAAGGAGACTAAACTGATGTCAATGGGCACTGCAACCGGCCTCAGAATTGATAATGAAGACATTGAAGTGGTGGATAGCTTCTGCCTTTTAGGATTGACCATTGACCAGTAAAGGATCCAGCAGTCAAGAAATACACCACAGATTAGCACTTGGTAGTGCTGCAATGAAGGCCTTGGAAAGGATATTTAGATGCCATGACATGTCTATACCTACAAAGATTAGAATCGTTTGGACAATGATTTTTTCCATGACATTCTATGGATGTGAAACCTGGACTCTGAAGAAGCAAGATAGGAAAAGTATTGGCAGTTTTGAACTTGGTGCTGGAGAAGACTTTTGAGGATACCATGGACAGCCAGGAAAACAAACAAATGGATCACAGAACAAATCAATTCAGAATTTTCACACGAGGCACAAATGACCAGGCTCAATCATACTTCGGACACATATGCGAAAACCCAGCTCCCTGGAGAAGTCCATAATGCTAAAGTTGAAGGAAAGAGAAGAAGAGGACAACCAGCAGCAAGGTGTATGGACTCGATTACGGCAGCAATGAATGCACCACTGAAAGACCTTAAACCTCAATTTAAAGACAGATCATCCTGCAGAGAATCTATCTACTGGTATGTGCTTGCTAAGAGTTGACACCGACTTGATGGCACTCAATCAATCAAACAATCATTTAATTACTGCATTGATTGGGGTTAATCTCACTTCATTAATTGGGGGTTAATCTCACTTGATTAATTGGGGGCCTCCTTGAGTCATTAATTGGGGGCCTTTCTTAATTCCTTGATTCATTGATTGGGTACAATCCTACTTCATTAATTATTCTTCAGACATTTATTGGGAGCACTAATTCCTTGGTTCATGAATTAATTGTCATTTCATTTTTTCATTAATTGGGGGCATTCATTCACTCGTTCAGTGGGGGGCATTTGATTAATTTTATTGACTGGTTTAATTGATTGGGGGCATTTGGTGGCTCCAGCGGGGGTCCATGGAAGGGGCCCGGCAAGGCTAAGGGCAAGGGGAAGGCACCCCTCCGAGTGTGTGGTGCCTCAGCCCGCAGAGCACGAGGCTTCCTCCTGAGGATGAGGGGCAGCTTGTCTTGGCACTGATATTGTCCCGCCTGGAAGCATTAGAAGCTAGTAAGCAGGCCCTCCATGGTGCGGGGTCCAGTATAGGCACAAAAGGGGGCTCTAAGAAGTCTGGGACTTGGGCTAACAAGCAGCTGCAACTTGTCAATTGAGGCAAGGCTCGATGTACTGGAGAGTGGGGCTGTGATGGAGGAGGGGACAGCGGAACTGGCCTGGCCATTGGAGGTGCCCTGCCTGAACACATTGGATGCAGACATGGGGTCCTGTGGTGATTCTGAATGGGGCTAGGGTTATCACCCATGGGCTGGGCATCTGGCCAATGTATGAGTGGGAGGCTTGCCAGAATGGCCAGTTGACATCTCTGCTGCCTGGGCTGGTGCCCCAGTGGTGTACGGGGTGGGGGAACGTGGGGGAGTCTGAAAAGAAGGCAAAACTGGCGGAGCCTGACCTGGTGCCTGACAGAATCTGCACCCGTCCCTTCACCCTGGTGTGGAATGGCCCTCCCTAGGAGGCTGTTCCACATGGGAGGAGTACCCACACTGTGGTCAATTAGGTCCCTCATTGCAAGTCTTATTCTGCTGTACATTAATAAAGTGGCCCTATCCCCATCTAAGCACATCCTGTCTTCATTGGGGTGCAATCAAGATTACTATGATCCAGTGGATGGATAGTTAACTTTGGAGCAGAGTGACCTGATAATAATAATGGCTGACATACTGCACAAACTTATGTGCACATTGCAACATGACATTTGCAGATGCAGTTGCACAATTGATGGTCATTATTTCCAGTGGCTGTCAATTGTACAACTGTGTTTGCACATTCTTGCATTTTGTGCAACATTGTTCTTGCACAACTGTGTCAGCATTACATTGCAATGTGCACATAATGTTATGCAGTATATCTGTTGATGGTGGTGGTGGTGATGATGATGATGAAGATGATGATGAAGAATATTTATATACTCCACCAAATTCAAATTTCTGCTTTGTTAGCAATTCAGGAGGCCTTCAACCATTCTCAAAAAGCAGGGAAGTGGAGGCTAAAATACCACAGCAGATGCAAACATCTCTCTGCATACTTGCTCCTTCCTATGCTACATGCCTGTTTGAGGCTTTAAAAAAAAATTGGGCCATTTATTCTGAACCTGTACATTACTACCTGCTTCAGATTTCATGTTTGAGTACATTTCTTTTTGCAGCATACCTTGCTATTATTCATCCCTTTTTTAAGGCTACAGCCAATCTAGTGTGCAATTCATTTTTTCTTTTTGATTTGCCCTCTTTCTTAATTGTAGAATCTCTGCCCCGAGCCGTACTGTAAGAACTGTGTGCTGTCAATTAATAATATAGAATATTGATGCCTACTGTTCATAATATAGCAACTCAAGGAAATGTATTAAGATAATTGTAAATCTATATTGGCCTAGGACCATGCTATGTAGCACAGTTTTGACAAAATGAGAATGGGTCAATATGTGGCTATTTATTACAAAAAACCCAAACCTCCTCATCACAGTTAAAAACTGTGCTTATGTAATGCATAGTATAGAGGACCAGTTCTCTTGCTGACAGCTTCGTCTATGTTACATTAGTTCAAGGAGTGGCATTACTATTATTTATTATTATTTTATTTATTATTATTTTACACAGTCAGACAGGTGTTATTGACTGGTTTGTTTTATCCAGACATCGAGTCCTTCCCAAGGACCTGGGATGCCAGAATTTTATTGTCAATATTGTTGCTGTTAAAGATATTGTTGCAGAATATAGGCTGTTCCCAGTAAAGCTGCTTTTTGTAACTGGCTGATCGTGATTTCTGTGGCCCCTATGGTGTTGAGGTGCTCTTCAAGGTCTTTTGGAACTGCACCCAGGACGCCAATTACAATCGGGATTATTTGGGTCTTTTTCTGCCACAGCCTTTCAATTTCGATTTGTAGATCTTTGTATTTGGTGATTTTTTCTATTTCTTTTTCTTCTATTCTGCTAACCCCTGGCATTGCTATGTCGATTATTTTGACGTGTTTTTCTTTCTTCTCAACTACAGTTATATCTGGTGTATTGTGTGGCAGATGTTTGTCTGTTTGTAGTCGGAAGTCCCATAATATTTTTACATCTTCATTTTCTTCAACTTTTCCAATTTTATAGTCCCACCAATTTTTTGCTACAGGTAGCTTGTATTTTTTGCAGATGTTCTAGTGTATCATCCCTGCTACCTTGTCATGCCTTTGTTTGTAGTCAGTCTGTGCGATCTTTTTACAACAGCTGATTAGGTGGTCCACTGTTTCATCTGCTTCTTTACAAAGGCGGCACTTGATGTTTGTTGTGGATTTTTTGACTTTTGCTCTTATTGCATTTGTTCTTAGTGCCTGTTCTTGTGCAGCCAGTATGAAACCCTCTGTTTCTTTCTTCAAGTTGCCATTCTTAAGCCATTGACAGGTCTTGGTGATGTCTGATTTTCCACTTATATTGTGCAAATATTGACCATGCAGTGGCCTATATTTCCATTTTTCTGCTTGGTTCTTGACTTGTTCTTTCTTGTAGGCCTGCTTTGTTTCATTGGTGTTGAATAGTTTCGCATTATTGACCATTTGAAGTGCATCTTCTTCACTGTCCTTGATATATTCTTCAAGGCCTCTTTTCTCCTCCTCTACTGTTTGATGGACTTGCAGCATTCCTCTTCCACCTGAGCTGCGAGGGAGGTATAGCCTATCGACATCACTGCGGGGGTGCAGAGCATGATTGATGGTCATGATTTTCCTGGTCTTACGATCTAGCGTCTCTAGCTCTGCCTGGATCCAGTCTATTATTCCTGCAGTGTATCTGATAACAGGTATAGCCCAGGTGTTTATGGCTTGTATGGTGTTCCTGCCATTGAGTTTGGACTTGAAAATTTTTCTAACTCTCCTGATGTATTCACTTCCCATTTTTCTTTTCACTTCAGTGTGTGCAATGTTATCAGCCTTGAGAATGCCCAAGTATTTGTAAGGTTCTTTCTCTTCCAGGTTTTTGATCTTGCTTCCATTGGGCAGTTCTATTCCTGTTTTTGTTATTTTCCCTCTGTTCATTATTGATGCAGCACACTTGTCTAGTCCAAACTCCATTGCTATATTGCTACGGACAGTGTTTAGCAGTGATTCGATTTCTGACTGGGACTTTCCACACAACTTCAGATTGTCCATGTACAGTAGATGGTTATTAGCAGATGGTTATTGTTGTTGTTGTTGTTAATATTAATATTAATTATTATGAATTATTATTAATAATAATAGTTCAATTTCTATACCACCCTTCCAAAAATGGCTCAGGGCAGTTTACACAGAGAAATAACAAACAAATAAGATGGCTCCCTGTCCCCAAAGGGCTCACAATCTAAAAAGAAACATAAGATAGACACCAGCATCAGTCACTGGAAGTACTGTCCTGGGGCTGGATAGGGCCAGTTACCCTCCCCCGGCTAAATAAAGAGAATCACCATGTTAAAAGGCGCCTCTTTGCCAAGTTAGCAAGGATAGTCTAGCATCTATATCATGTGAGGGACCATTCATAATATGTTTTCTTATGAGCGGGCTTTTAACCCCCCCAATATTTTGTCCTGCTTTAACCATTAGGGATGTGCACGGAGCCACGGAGGCATAGTCTGGCACTGGGGAGAGTGTGGCTTTAAGGGTAGGGGGGTAGTACTTACCCCCGCACACCAGTCTTCCCCCTCCGGCGCTGGACTTTTCTAAAACGTTTTTGGGGCGGCAGAGTTCCTCCCTGCTGCCCCTGCCCCCGTCGTTGTCTTCCAAGTTTACAAGCAGTAAAAGCTGGCGCCATGCATGTGCCTGTCGCGGCACGCGCCCGTTGTTGCCGCCAGTGCATGCGCTGCATACGTCACAATGATGTATGTGGCGCGCGTGCACCATGACGGGCAGATGTGTGGCGCCAGCTTTTACTGCTTGTAAACTTGGAAGACAACGATGAGGGCAGGGGCGGTAGGGAGGAACTCTGCTGCCCCAAAAATGTTTTAGAAAAGTCCAGCGCTGGAGGGGGAAGAGCGGCGGGGGGGGGAGGGTAAGTACTACCCCCCCACCCTTAAAGCCACACTCCCCCTCCGAACTGGCCGAATTCCAGACTGGTCTGGAGGCCTTTTGCATGGCCCTGGACCGGTCCGTGCACACTCCTATTAACCATAAGAACAGACCTGCTGGATCAGGCCCAAGGCCCATCTACTCCAGCATCCTGTTTCACACAGTGGCTCACCAGATGCCTCTGGGAAGCCCACAGGCAGGAGATGAGGGCATGCCCTCTCTCCTGCTGTTGCTCCCCTGCAACTGGTATTTAGAGGCATCTTGCTTCTGAGGCTTGCTTCTGAGGCTAGCCATTGATAGACCTGTCATCCATGAATTTGTCTAAGCCCCTTTTAAAGCCAGCCAAACTAGTAGTCATCACCACACGCCATGGCAGAGAATTCCATAGGTTAATTATGCACTGTGTGAAAAAGTACTTCCGTTTGCTGATCATAAATTCCTAGGCAATCAGTTTCCTGGGATGACCCATGGTTCTAGTGTTATGAGAGGGAGAGAGATTTTCTCTCTGTCCACTCTTTACTCCATGCTTAATTTTAGAGACATCTATCATGTGCCCCATAGCCACCTCTTTTCCAAACTAAAAAGCCTAGATGCTGTAGCCTTACCTCATAAGGAAAGTGCCCCAGCCTCCTGATCATCTTGATTGCCCTCTTCTGCACCTTTCCCAGTTCTACAATATCTTTCTTGCACACAGTACACCAAATGCAGCTGCACCTTGGATTTGTATAAGGGCATTATAATATTAGCATTTTTATTTTCTTTCCCCTTCCCTAGCATGGGATTTACCTTCTTCACAGCTGCTGTGCACTGTGTCAACACTTTCAATGAGCTGTCCTCCATGAGCCCAAGATCTCTTTCCTAGTCAGCCACCAACAGCTCAGACCCCATCTGTGTATATGTGGTGTTCTTCCTCCACTTTTCTTTTTTCTGCCACAATATGCATCACTTTTCACTAGCATACATGGAACCGCATTTGCCAATTTGTCGCCCACTCACCCAAATTGGAGATATAGAGGTGGTTCCCATGATCAGTGGGAGCTGCCTGGGGAGGGTTTGCAGGGAGAGCGGGCTTAGCCACATGAGCAGGCAGTCTGCTCTGGGCGGCTGCAGTGGCTGCCCATACAACTGCCGCTCTGTCATGGAGCCGGTGGGGGCTGGGGACTTTGGGGGCCACGTGGCCCCCGGAAGCTCCAAAATGCCTTGCGCGAGCATGCAGGGCATACTGGAGAGACCCTGGAGCCAGAAGGCTGCTTTTGAGCCTCCCAGTTGGGGGTCTGCTTGTGAGTTGCTGCAGCACGGAGCCACACCGTGGCAACTCACAATTTCAAAAAACAGATTTGCAGAGCACTTGCTCCGCAAACCCTGTTTAAGCACCGGGCTACTTAAGTGGGTGATCCACTTAAGAACCACTGGGCTCACAGCCGAGTCTGGTGGTTCTCATGATGGTAGAAAATCGGGCTAGCGGAGGCTAGCCCGATTTTCTACCTTTGTGTGAATAGCTTCATTATTTTACAATCTGTTGTGGATTTCACTACCCTAAATAGTTTAGTGTCATCTGCCAATTTAGTGTCATCTGCAGATTTGGTCCAAGTACAGATCCCTAGGGGATCCCACTTCTTACTTCCCTCCATTGTGAAAACTGTCCATTTATTTCTCCCCTCTGTTTCCTGTCCTTCAACCAGTTCACACATGAACCTGTCCCCTTATCCCATGACTTCTAATTTTACTCAAGGATCTTTGATGGGGAACTTTATCAAAAGCTTTTTGGAAGTTCAGACTGAATCTCTATGTCAACTGAATCACCTTTATCCACATGCCTGTTTGATCCAAAAAGTTTATCCAAAAGTTTAGTGAGGCAATTCTTGCCCTTACAGAAGCCATGCTGGTTCTCCTTCAGCAAGGCCTGTTTTTCTATATGTTTAACAATTTTGTCCCTAAGTATGCTTTCCATCAATTTACCCAGCAGAGAAGTTAAGCTAACCAGCCTGTAATTTCCTGGATACCCCCGTATCTCTTTTTTAAAATGGGAGTTACATTAGGTACTTCCCAGTTCTCTGGTACAGAGCCTGATTGTAGGGACAAGTTACATGTTTTTGCAAGGAGCTCAGCAATTTCACATTTGAGTTCCTTCAGAACTCTTGGGTGGATGCCATCTGGCCCTGGCGATTCATTAATTTTTAGTTTTTCAAGACCGTTTAGAACATTTAGTAACCAATCAGTTGATTATCCCAACATTGCTAACTCCTCCTTTCTTTTTTGATTGTCCCAACATTGCTAACCCATCTTTCCTGTTTTGATGGCCAGTAGGTATTATCCAATCCTGGTAATGATACAGTTACGCCTTCAACCCCTGGGGTGGCCTGGATTACATTGAGCTGATACATTGGTATCAGCTCAATGCATTAGGACAGGGGTGGAGGGTCTTAACATTAGTGAAGATCCACCTTCTTTTAAGAAACTGGCTTCCTACAGCAGCTGTTAAAATAACTTCATTTCCTTCCCTGGTCTTACACGGTAATGCACCAGGAAAGGGAGCAACATAATGATGTTGCACCTACCTCATGGTGCATTTCTGGGGGGGAAACAGCCATGCCCTATAATTAGTGTGTGGACATCCCACCCCCGCCCTCCTCTCAAGTAATTCACCAGGAAAAGGATACAATGTCCCATGTGAGAGAGGAAAAAAGACCATACACTGATTCACCAAGTGTTAGCTGGCTAGAAAATGGCGACAGGACGAGGAGGAAGAGGGGTGACAGTTGAGGGGTCCTTGGTGGCACATCTTTTCGGGAGAGCCCAAATCGGCCTGTGTTCTAAGAACATTCCCACCCAATTATAGTTACACTCATGTATAGGCTTGCCTTGCCTCGGACCCAGTTATTGGTCTGATGCAATGCACAGCCGTATTGGACAGTGACTGAGGTAAACTAGACATAGAATTAGTGAAAAAGGGACTAAAGCCTGGTTTCCACATTCTAGTCCCATGGCTTTGGCCTATGCTCCAAGTTATCTTTTGTCCTATTGTCACAGTTCTTATCTAAGTAAACCGACTGCAAATGATGAATTTGAATACTTTAAAGGATACTTTAATAAATGCTTTAATGAATACTGGGCATACTTCATCTTTCAGTACCCTAACAAAACCCGAATCAGTACTAAGATTTGAACTAAATATTTCATACAAGGCTTAAGATATGAATGGGCAATTTGGAGAGAGACTGGCCAGCATGAACAAGCTTCTTGACTTCTTGGCCATTCTGGAAGTAACATGTTCCCTTCCTATGGTAGAAGGAATCTTTCTCAGGGAAGAGTTTTTCCTCTGGAGGAAGTTGTCCTGCCTCTGGAGAAAGTTCCTTCCAACGGAGGGATGGAACCTATGAATACAATCCATTCTTTTTCAAAATGAAGAAGTGTCCCTATTTCTTCATATCTCTAAGGAGAGTGGCAAAAGTTCACTCTAAGCCTTGGCGGCTGGGGCTTAAAAATTGTATATTTTAAAAGCAGGTACGTATATAATCAATTATTATAATATAATAATATAATACATTTTAAAATTCCCAGATCATCTTCATTCTTTAATATCTTCAGGTTGTAACGTACCTTTGCTTAAGCAAATGGGTGTGACTTTGCCTCAGATGTCTTAGCTGTGTCTCATTTTATAAACATGTACTAGCATGTTGCTAACATTTCACTTCTTCAGAATTTTGAATATGTTTTGCTATTATGTAACTTCTTAGCATTATTTACTGTTCTTGTAGAATAAATATTCTGGTTGGGATTTGGAGGAAAAAATGCTTTGTTTCACCCATGTTGAGAAAATAGGTGATGCACAGATTTGAATCCAATCGAAATGTGATCAGAATGAATGACTATTGTAGAAAACTGTTTGTTTTGTCAGCAAAACAAAAAGGGTCAAGGTTTTTTTTACAATTATAATCTCCCCCTTTTTAGTTTATGCTATTAAATATTGCACACAGGGCATGGGCCTCTAATTACCATATGAATAATCCAGTTTATGAACATCATTAATTATTCACACCAAAATTATGCCCAAGAGTTCTTCTCGGCATGGAGCACAAAGAGAGCTATTGACTTTGAAGGTCCTGGTAAAACTATAAAGCAGACACCAGTTGTTTATTTTGAAATGCCATTTCACTACAGACTAAATAGTTTCAAACATTAATAATGGAGAATTAGTTAGAAAAGGATTGCACTAAGGACTGGGCAGCCTAAAGGACGATAATAATTAGTGTCGTCCATATATTAGCATGTATTTTCAGAAATTACAATCACAATCTTTAAGCATCATAGTGCCATTGACCTCAGTGAGGTTATTCTACAATACTAGTTTGAAGGCTGCAGCCTTTATAGTACTATGGATCATAATGATTATAGCAACCAGGATCAAACTTAGGTAATTACATATCAGATTTTGTAAACATCTGCCTTTTAGCCTTTTCACCTTTGCCTCTTAGATTGCTTCCTTCATTGTGAAAAACCTGTGGTTTGGAAAGCTCTCCCATCAAGGCTAAAGTTTTGACCTGAAATAAATGCATGCAATTCTATGGGTGAATACAGACAACATATTCTAAGTGGTAACATATCTCAGAAAGCATGTAAGTCAGCTGACCGTAAATGCCTTCAAGACAATGAGGATAAATGTATCATCAATTCCATAGATTAATTATATGTAGGGTGAAGAATACTCCCCATCTCCAGACTGATAGAAGTACTTTACATGAGTTGGATCACACGATTAAAAGAATGTCTGGTAACGTGCATGCTCTCGATTGCTAGTCGGGTGAACCAGAAATTATTGGGGATGTGGGGCTGGCACTGTGCTGACCTGACATTTACCCAGGATTGACCACTTCACTTCAGATCTAGAATTCACAATCCCAGTTAAATGTCTGGTTGGTGCAGTGCCAACCCAACATCACTGAAAATTTCTGAGTTCACATGACTGGAAATGGGGAGAGTGCACAGTTATTAATGTTTACTGGACATCCTTTTAATTGTTTTAACTGACTCAAAGTATAACTAACATGGAATATGTTGTGGTGGTTGCCATTGGCTTAGGATAGATACATTCATGGAGAAAAAGCTCTGTCAGTAGTTACTAGCCATTATAACTAAATGGAACTTCCAAGTTCATAGGCAGACTCTCTCTGAAATTCAGCTTGCTGGGAAGCATACAACATGGTAGCTACTTTATCGCCATCATGCCCTCCTTGTGGGTTTCCTAAAAGCATCCAGTTGGTTCCTGAGGGAAACAGGATGTTGGACTTCGTTTAATCTAATCAAGCGGGTTCATTTTTATGTTGTTCCTTCTCTTCTATTTTCTTGGGCCTTTGAAGTGAAATTATGAGTGTGCATCTTTGGGAGGATGCATAGTACAATGTAATGAGCTGGACCAATTTCAATCTGTTCAACATCTGCAGAACCTAAGGGCAATACACAAACCTAGTTTTGATTCTGCTTTGTTCCCTCAATCCTCATTTCCTTGCCTACACTGCTGCAATGGGGGGTGGCAGGGGTGGGGTGGGGAGAGCAGGAGGAAATTGGCGGCATAAAATCTCCATTCAGAAACTTTCTTGTCCAAGTGTCAGAGGATCTGATAGGGCTTCTGATATCTGACAGAGACTGAAACTCCAATCACAATAACGATGCAGAACATGAACCTTGGAGAACCCGCTGCCAATATCTATCTATATATGGCAGCTTCCTATGTTCCTATGTAAGTGAGAGGAATGTTCAAGAAGATTAAATAAAGGGACACCACACATGCTGTCTTCATTCTTTCAGGTTGCGTCTATGGTCTGGTCACGACTGGTGGAAGAGGGAGAAGTGTTGCAGTTTGTGCTTAATGTTTTGCTTTCTGCAAAATATACATATATTTTTTCTGTTCTGTTTTGCCTTGCATTTCATAGCTGCATTCTTCTGAATCTCATTCTATTTGTCTTTTGTAGATCTTTTACCTTGCACAAGAAACAAGCACGATTACCTACATTTATGATTTTTTAAATGCCAGCATTGTTTCTCTGAGTCTGTTGGGATCAGAGTTTTTAATTTTTATTCCATTTTAATGTCTATGAGTCTCTACATACTCTGTCCTAGCCTATCCTGTCTTCCTTACACCCTGAAAATTTCAATTGGAATGACTAGAAAACTGAAATTTTGAGAATGGTAATTAGAGCAGTTTCCCCCCTTGAATCAAAGGGAAAATTGTAGTAAATGTGCCCTTTGCAATGTCCTATAAAATGGTGTTATCTGTCTAAAATGCGTCAGGTGTCATCACTCAGAGAGGTCCTGAAATGATTGAAGATTCTATGAAGATTGGCTTGAAACCCCCAAAGTTATGGGCAGGAAAGGCAGAGGTGGTTTCCCCATTACATGGGAATTCAGACAGAACATCAACAAAGCAGCAAAGGGAAATGGAATCATGACTGTGATTTTTGTGGCATCATGAATATGATTCTCACGAATGTACAGATGAGCAAAAACGAACGGAGACAAGAAATGTCCCCCTCCCCAATGCATACCACAAATACAGATGACTGTTTACCAACTGGTAACTTTATGGGTTATAGTTGGTAAAGTGGCCTTCAGTAAAAAATTTGCCAAATGATGATGATAGCTTTACTACTCTGTTCATTTCCTAGACTTATCGTCATGTAGATTTGAGGTAACATTCTTCTCACTATTTGGCAGAACATTACAGATGACTAGCTTGCCAAATGGCTACATGCATACCTTGAAACGACAGCCACCATAATTTTGGCCATCATTTGGTACAGAAGCACCCAATATAAGCAGGCAAGGGATGTCTCAGAAGAGGAGATCTGGTCTTGCAAGCATGACTTGTCCCGTTAGCTAAGCAAGGTCCGCTCTGGTTGCATATGAATGGGAGATGATGTGTGAGCACTGTAAGATATTCCCCTTAGGGGATGGAGCTGCTCTGGGAAGAGCATCTAGGTTCCAAGTTCCCTCCCTGGCAGCATCTCCAAGATAGGGCTGAAAGAGATTCCTGCCTGCAACCTTGGAGAAGCCACTGCCAGTCTGTGAAGACAATACTGAGCTAGATAGACCATTGGTCTCCTAAGCTTGTGCACAAACCTCTGAACAGAAGTAGCCTGTGGAGCAGAGGGGTGGTGAATGGAGCTGTGGCTCATTCCCACTCTCTTCTTCCTACCCCACCCACCTAGCACTTCCTCACTTTGCCCACCACTGCATTAACCCCAGGTGTGTGGGCTGGTTATTCACCCATTAGGGGAACTGGACAAATAACCAGTCTCCACACCTGGGGTTAACATGGCAGCAGGTGAAATGAGGATGTGCTAGGCTGGGGAGAGGGACGTGGGAATGAGCTATACCTGCAACTCGTTTACCACCCTCTTACTCCATCTGTATGGGCCACTTGTACTTCTAAATGACAATGCAAATAGAGTTCTAAGTTCTTTATTGTGGGAAGTTTTTTCTTTCTGCATCTACATTTAGATTATCCTTGCTGGACTGGGACTCACAAAAATATTAGCAGTGATGCTCCAGTCCAGGCAACATTAACAAATATTAGTAGTGCTGCTTCAGTCCAGCAACATTAGGACTGCCCTATTATTCTTTGTGCAAATCCTCTTGAAAGGAGGGTTGTGCAAGGAAGAATTCTTGTGGATTGCACTTGGATTTCTGTTCAGAAGCCTGGCTACAGACTCCCCATTCACTGCTTTCCTTGTGTTTTACGCAATGTCTGATAGCAAGTGTCAAACGATGTTTAAAATTATAGTTCATTTACTGTGGTTAAACATAAGGAAGCAAAAGCAATTACCCACATAAAATGATGGAATTAAAGATTCTTCGTGTGACCTAGTTTGCTATTTAGTGCTCAGTGAGTGTTGCAAAAGATAAATACATTCTTTATAGAGGGCTGTATCAATCTCCAATCATGAATGAAAGCTAGTGAACATGATTTAGATATAAAATATATGGTTTGCAAACAAAAATCAGTCTTTGACTAGGAGATAAGAGTTAGCTGACAGTATGGTGTCCCTCGCTTGTTTCAAAGTAGGAAAAAAATCTTCAAGCAGAAAGGCATATATTGCTTTATAGTAATTTAAAATGTATCACAAAAATATGCTAAAAGCAAGATTACACTTTAAAAAAAATACATCAGTGCAAATTTTCCATGGGGCATTGTGATATGTTCTGATAAGCAAATGTATAATACAAAGGGGAAATGTTAATTAGTTTAATTTAATTACAGACTTTGTACATGCCAGAAGTTTAAATTTAATGGATTGATTATTTAAATTTGATTGATCATAAAAGTGAGTATATGCATTGTTGTGATGACTATCATAAACACTCTTAATTCAATCCACACTCAGTCTGTGTTAGTACCATGTGCATAAGAAAAGCTGATTGAGCTTAGAAAAGTGGGGGGGGGGGAGAGAGAGAGAGCAAGAGAGCAAACTGATTTAAAGTGAAATGTTTATATGAGTTTTAGAAGATATCTCTAAATCAGTTTCCATGTTTGTGCAAATAAAAGACCAAGGAGAGAAAATTCTCATAGGATCTACATTACATTTTACTTTTCAGGCTGAGTCCACACATTCTGAATTCACTGCAAGGAATGATCAGCACATTTCTATTATGATGTTTCTGCTTGTTACCTGCTTGCAGGTGGATTCAGATGATCACGAGGCAGAAAAGGTGAATTCAGGAGGTGAATTTGTGAATTTACACACACACACACACACACACACACACACACACACACACACACTTAATGCCACCTTATTTTGAGGCAGCAGCTGACCTCCTGACTAAAGAAGCACATGTGTAAGGATGCGCCAGAGGGATATTCCAGGAGCCCGGATGCAACTGCCCCTGTCCTGCTACATACATGCTGTTGCACTAGAGGCACTAGAGGCATAAGATTTTGGAGTACTGCTCATGCTCTGGAAGCGCTCTGCAAAGATGTTGCTGAGGAAACATGTTGTTTCCTCATTGGAAACATTGGAAACATGTTGCTGAGGGTCAGCGACATGTTTCCAATCTTGCAGGGTGCTTCTGGAACAGGAGTAGCACTCAGAAGTGTTAGTCATCTGGTGCAACAATGCATGCATAGCAGGACTGAGGAAGTTGTGTGAAAGCTCACAGTGCATCCTCACATGCCTGCTTCATTTGGATGCCCGCTGTGAATTTCATAGATTATTTACTATGTGAAGAAGTACTTCTTTTTGTTCTTCCTAACTCTCCTGCCAGTTTTATTGGATGACTCTGATTCTTGTGTTGTGAGAGAAGGAGAAAATAAAATGGCAGCAGAATCCAAGGAAAAAACAAGAGGAACCATATAAAATCAAACAAATATTTCAGTTGTATCTACTTTCCTAAATGGCTTCTTCCATTCATACAGAAAAGTCTGTAGATTATCTATTGGCATGGAGTGTGCTCATACAGAAAAGCGAGAGCCACATGGTTTGGAACACTTTCCCTCTACACTGAAGAGCATGACTGAGCACGAGGTTGCATATTCACAGCCAAACAATGAAACAGGCCTTTTACAGTTGAAAGGTTTGCTCTTTTTCTAGCCCTCTTACTCCCATTTCCTTTAATGATGTCATCGGGTGGCAAACTAGACCTACAAAGTATTAGGAGGCAGCTGGGAGATGCTCTATGCTTTTGCTATAGTAAGGTATATATGGGAGGCAGGAGACAAATCCAACAGGGCATGAAATGAAGCATTAATCTTGAGAGTTCATGTGCAATTTGGGGTACATTTTCTTCTCTGTGCACATGCAATTGTAAATGTAATTGCCATCTTGGCAGAAAAGTAAACCTGAAAATCATATCTACTGTAGCAGCAGCCTGAAATTTCTCATAGTCAAAAGTGTTTCTCATTTTCTCTCAAAATGAAAACCATTTTTGTAAAATAACTTTTACAGCATACCTTAACTTTTCTCATTTCATTTTAGTAACTACTTTTCACATATTCACGAGTAGCATGGTACTATTCAATTCTCTGTGTGTGTTTGTGCACATGTGTTCTTTACTGTGTGCTCTGTTTCAAGCCTGCTTTGGAAAATAGTTCTAAGTAGTCGTCTGCTTTTTTTTGGTGAAAAAAATGTTTGGTTATAACATTTTTGGTGAAAATGTTATAAGTGTATAGATCAGAGACATAAAACTATTAATAAATACAGGGCCCCAGATCTAAAGAATCATATGCTTGTCCAGTGAAATTAGCATTTGACCCAAACTGCAGGCTATGTTTTTATTTGATACCAATGAAAAGCATACAGAATTCCCTCCAAATTCTGGCCATGATTGCACAGGAGCCGTTTGTTTCTGGCCCTCTTTCACAGATTCTGACTGACCCAAGAGCAAGCCAAATCGTTTAGTAGCACAAATACTCAGTGACCCACATGTTGCACAGCATAACATGGCAAGCGGTACTGATCCACTCATGCTGCTGGGGGTTCATAGTGAAGTACCGGTGGTCTTGTGCTTTTGCGCAAGAGTGCAAATGCTTTAGGTAGTGTGCCTGCAATCTGGAAATGCTAGTTAGATTGGAAACATATTGCTTGACCATTAGTGACATGTTTCCAATCTAACTAGTGCTTCTGGAATGTGGACCTGCTACTTGAAGTGTTTGTGTCCACGCACAAGACCACAGCTGCTTCACTGTGAGCAGTGCAAGAAGACTGGCACCACCCTCCACATGATGCTGTGCAACATGTTGTCAGTGAACCCTAAAGGCTACTGGAAGAGAACTGCCTCCACCTGGCACCTAAAAGTCAATAGAATGCCAAACTAGCTCACAAGGAACTGGCAGGCTTCACACTGGACATAGACCTGCTTATTTCCTCTTCTCACTAGATCATGACTCAGTGGCCTTGCCCACAAGTTATTTTATAGAGATGCAGAACTACAACATTGCCAAGGAAGCCAATGGAGTGTTTAGGCTAAACAAACCTCTGCCTTAAGGGAAAGCAAGGGTGCAGACAGAGGAAAAGCTTGAGGAGCCGCTCCTCACTTAAAAATCCTTTTTGGGGGAGAGGAACGATGGCCTTGGAGAGGGGAATATATTTTGGGGACCAAAGATATGGGTTATTAGGTTTGGCCAGAGGGGAATTCAGTAAAATAGAGGGGGAACTCCTCAAATGCTGTGTGTGTATATAAACTGCATCCCTGAGGGAAAGTATCCTTTCCCTACACTGTCCCTACAGATTTCCCTCCAGCCTTTTCATAAAAATCAATGAGGCAAGAAAGTTGCTACCACCCTTGGCAGGTTATTGCTTATCAGAGAAACTGCTCTTATATTATAGTTAAGAAGTTTTTCTTAACATCAAATCGAAATGCACCTTGCTGAGTTCAAAATAATTTCTCCGTGTTCTTTCTGTTGTAGTATCCCCAGGGATGCAATACATATGAAAATGACTTTTGGGCACTGAGCCTGGAAAAATGTAATCGGGCCACGACAAAAGAAGGCTTAGTAGGAAAGCATCAAAATCTCAGGGATTAGCTCCAAACAAGCTAATCAGTAGTCATTCCCTTCACATGTATTGGCAGAAAGGTTAATGCTGGAAATATTGAGGAGGGTTTGATGTCTGTGAGAAGCTGTGTTTAGTACTGATTTTCAAGAGGGCTTGGCTAAACTGCAAGAGTAGTTCTCTGGAAATCTGACTGATCATGAGTATAAATAATAATCATTTCAGAAGGGGACATAATTCGTTGACTCGTTTGCTATTAGTTCCTGGAAAACTGCTTCTTGTCATGTTCTCCAGTGGCACATTTTGCACAGAATTCCTTAGGATAAGACCTTGAGTTACCTCATCAATTGAGATAATATTTATATATTGCTTGCCATTTTTTCCTGTAATCATAATATGACACTTCTTTTACCAATGAAGAAAGGGGTGGAGCCATCATTGGGCGGGTGGGTCCAAAGAACCTGGCCACCACTCCCTGTAGAGCTGCCCTATCCAACCTAGCCACGCCCCCTGCATCTGACATCTGATGCAGGGAGTGTGGTCATATGCTGAAAAGGGGTTGTGTGTCCTTGTTTCCATATATGGCCATGCCCCATGCACCGGATATCAGACACAAGGGGGCATGGCTAGGGTACCTAGGGAAAAAGAAGTGAATTAAATTAATCTTATTGTATGTAGAAGGTCAAAGTAGGCAAAGCTATAAAAGAACCAGCTTGTCTAGGAAGCTGGGAATAAGCTTTGCTAGGGTAAATTGGTGAAACTTAGCTGCATCCAACTGAGATGCTTGGAATTAAAGCATCTGTGAAGCTGGCCCAGTTCTGCCTTGTTAATGCAGCCCCAGAAAAATACAAAATTATCTGTCAATTGAGAATAATCAAAGTAGATGGATGACTCAGGACAACGCATCGGCCCTGTATGGCAAACGCAGAGCCTCTGTCAGCAGATCATCTTTGAAAGGGTTAGAAACATGGCACTTTCATGTCAAGAGCTCTTCAGAGGAAATGCAAATCTGTTGTGAACATTTACTCTACTCTTGTATTGTCAAGCCAATGCTTTGTTGCATGGATTTGCCTCTATTTGGGGGCATTCCTAGGCATGAAGCATGCTGCAATGTAACCCTTCAGCTAATTATCTCTTTATTACTGTTTCATGTATACTATACTTGCCATGTGAGATGTCTCTAGCTGTGGACTTGTTTTATCAGTATCCATTATCTAAATTATCTAATCTGGTATGCAAATTTTAAAAATGAAAAAAAAAAGGGAAAAAGACAAAATACACTGGAATATGCTCACAGAACTGAAAAAAATATTTTGGAGAAATGCTGACACACTTTTAGATAGTGAATTGGAATTTTTAAATTTGAAATGGGAAATCCAGAGTTCAGAATCTTTGAAATAGTATGGGGGGAGATTGGTCAAATTATGCTAATTTTGACATTTTAGTACTTTTTTGAAACTAAAATATAAATGTTATAGTCCTTCAAACACTTTGATTTCTCAGAATTTCCATTTGAATTTTATTATGAGCCCATTCCTCCAGAAGAACAAGAAAAATAATTCTGGATAGGAGGAAAGGAAATTCTCAAAATTAGATTTTCATTGTTAACGTTTTCATTCCATACAGATAGCTGATACTACTAAGTAAAGATGACCTTTTAAATTAGACAAAATAAGTATAGTATCAAGAATAAATATCCTTGGATCCCAAAGGGTGGATTGGGACCAAGCCTGGGATCTTTGAGACGGGGTAGTGAAGTTGCAGTCCCATTTCAGAGCTTCTTCTGCACTGCAAAGTTCACATGAACCCTATTCAGAATTTATGTTCAACACTCATATAATGAGTGGACACAGGTACAGATCTGTACACAGATACAGTCTTTCACACACTGGGGCTTTTCTCATGAGCAGTCTAGTCCAGGCTAGTCTGGATTAGACTGCTTGTGTGGAGTGCGGGGATCCACGTGGACCCCGGTGCTCCCGCCTAGCCTAACCCTACTCCCAAGCCTGGCCTGGAACACCCATCTGTTGAGGGAATCCCCCATCATGCAGTGCCTTGTGGGATATCTGGAGGCCATGAAAATAAGTCTCACCCTCTCTTGCTCCTCACTGCTCCCGGCAGTGTGGATCGTGTGGGCACGCAGCTTGCACACCTAAGGGAGAAAGAGCAATCACCTGGGGGAAGCAAGGTTAAACCCTGCCTCCCCATCTCCCCACCCACCCACCCGCATAGTCATGTGAATAGCCCCATTATGTTGAACATAGGTACAGCAGTAATGTTCCTACCTGTACCATGCATTTGAGGGGCCTGTACCCAGTTCACTTTTTAAAAGAATGCAGGTATAGTCATGGACACAAATATATGTATGAATATTCACATATCTGTATACTTGTACACCATAAGCCCTATTCAGACATTATACTTTACCATATGACTGTACAGATGTCTATACACTCATACACATTTTTGTGTGAATGTGTTCATTCTAAAAGTGAAGCAGGGTGCAGACCGTTAAAAAACACATGAGGCAGCTAAGAGGTGTATGACTGTACCCGTGTGCAACACAATGTCTGAATAACTGTAGCTATATACACCGTACACTTGTTGTACGAGTGTTCCTCATAATGTCTGAATATAGTCATGGAGTTATTGCATGTGGTCATGGAGTTCTTGCATAGGGTCAGGTTCATCTGCAGTTGCCACCAGCTCATCTGGTGGCTACACAGCACAGGGATGGGCTTTCTCATACTGTATACATAATATAAATGTGCACATGCATGCATTCTGAGTGGGGCCTTCCTGATTCAACCAGAGCAGGATCTAAAATTAATGGAGCAGACATCAGAAGCTTGCTGTGCACCTTCCCTCCTTACAAGCTGCTGAGAAGTGTGTATCCACCCTCACTTGGGCAAGCAAGCAGCAGGCAGTCGCCAAAGATGGTGGGCGGGTAGGCAGGCTGAAGCAGACAGCAACCACAGGAGCAGCAAGAAAAGACAGACAGAGAAAAAACAAATGGATGGAATGGCAGAGAGTGGTCACCCACACCCTAGCCTCAATCTTGATCAGGCCTGTCTCCAGGTACAAAGTGGCATTGGAGACACATCTTGGGACATGGAGTGCTGCTCTCAGGAATTTAGATTGTACACATTCCAGAGTTGCAATATTGGGAAAAGGGCCCAGTTGTGCACCACAGAGGAGCTGAGCTAGTGACTTGGCTATGAACAGTTCAAGAGCTGCAGGTCTTGTCCGCAGGAATTGGCCTCCTCTTGTCCGCAAGAATTGGAAATGGCAGAGGAGCTTCTCTGGGCATTTAGAGCCATGTGTTCTCCATGAGCTCTTCTAGAGCCACCAGAATGAAAAACTACTCCCAAGTATTTGAAATGTGCAACTTGCTCAATCTCAATCCTCCAGGAGTGGATCTTGGGCCTCCTGGCGAAGGCCATGATTTTAGTTTAGTGGTAGTTAATTTCCAGGCTGTCCTCCTTGCAGTACAACATCATGGCCCTTAGTGGTCTTCTAAGGCCAATGGTCCTTGAGAGGATGGCTGCATCATCTGCATATAACAGGATGGCAATGTGTCTCCGCGCGCTTAGGAGTGTGGAAATGTGAATTGCTGAGCTGGCCCACCATACCTGTAGAGTTAATGCAGAAATTGAATAGGATTGGGGTCAGAATGCATCCTTGATTAAAATCAAAACTATAGCAATAGCAATAGCAATAGCACTTACATTTATATACCGCTCTATAGCTGGAAGCTCTCTAAGCGGTTTACAATGATTTTTAGCATATTGCCCCCAACATTCTGGGTATTCATTTTACCGACCTCGGAAGGATGGAAGGCTGAGTCAACCTTGAGCCCCTGGTCAGGATCGAACTTGTAACCTTCTGGTTACAGGGCGGCAGTTTTTACCACTGCGCCACCAGGAGCTCTTTAAAACTAAAACTATAAAAACAGCATAAAACTAATTAACAGTTACAAATATTTAAACAGTTAAAAAAAGACCCTGGAGAGTCAGGCCAAACACTTACAGCAGTTAAAAACCATTTACAACAAATTAAAAACCCTGAAAGGCCAGGCCAAACAGATAGGTTCCTGAAGGCCAGAAATGAATTCAGATTATGGATTTCTGCCAGGAGTGCATTCCACAGCCCCGGGGCAGCCTCAGAGAAGGCCTGCCTCTGAGTCGATTAGTTCAAAAGGCATGATTCAGCCAAAGTAAAGCATTTTAAAGTCCCACTGATTTCAATGGGAGAGTTAAGCACGTGCTTAAAATTCTGCCCTATGAATAGATGTGACTTCAAAGCCTGGATCATGTCTAAAATGTGGGTGTTTCTGCTTCATGAACCATTCTAAGCATAACTGTATCAAGGGAATTGCGTGATAATTTGTTCACTGGAACAAGGTTTTTGTTTCAACTACCCCACCATGAATTCCATAGTAATTATATTAAATTTAACATGCTATACAATTTCAAAGAAAGGATTTCATTTCCAGAGGACAGGAGAAGTCCTATATGGCTCTTGAAGATTATTTATAACTTTTTCTTGCTCATCCACACTGTTTGTTTTCATGACTGAACATTTCTACACATGCACAGAGAATTTCCTTTCAAACCCCAAAGGAAACCACTCCTGGGGTTACTAAACCAATGTTTTAAACTGAGGGAATGAGGAGGTGTACTGCTTCATAGGCAGTTCCCAGAGGGCAGATAGATTACAAGTGGATTTGGGAACTGAACAGTTTGATAGAAAGTCAGTGCTGATGTTTGTTTAATTTTGGCTTTTAAAAAATGGAATGCCAAGCATATTCTATCATATGTAAATAATTATAAAGCAACATATATTTATATTTTGAAGAGTTACCTGTTTTAGGACATATCCCTCCTAAAGATGTCTACCACTTAGAACATAAGAACATAAGAACAGCCCTGCTGGATCAGGCCCAAGGCCCATCTAGTCCAGGATCCTGTTTCTCACAGTGGCCCACCAGATGCTGCTGGAAGCCACAGGCAGGAGTTGAGGGCGTGCCCTCTCTCCTGCCATTACTCCCCTGCAACTGGTACTCAGAGGTACTCAACTAGTAGTCATTGATGGACCTCTCCTCCATGAAGTTATCCAAACCCCTCTTAATGGAAGGCCCTTGGATGGGAATAATGAATGGAAAGAAGCTATAACTGCTTGTAGCCATTGGCCAAAATAGATTCTAACATCTTTGCTATCATAAGCAAACATTTCTAATCCAGCAAATTGTAGAGCTACACTTGTGAAAAGATTAAAGATGTGAAAAGACCTAATATGTTTTCTCCATCTTAAATTACCAATGAAAAAAGTACAGTACTTAATTTGCTAGCTGACAATTGTTGAATTAGGATATATTCCTAATTTTAAGATTGGGTAAGGCCAGGCAAGGTTAAATATGATACAACATGACAGGTTATGGACTTAATTATATTAATTATAACACAATTTTCCCCCAGTCCCTCAATTCATTGTTTCAAGGAATCTCATGCCAATGACAGAAATCCAGTAATCGAACATGGCTTTTCCCTGAGAATCTGGACCTGCTGGTCTTGATGAATTTCAATAAGCTAGCTAAACCCCTTCAAGTTAAAAGGAGACTCTCTCTCTCTCTCTCTCTCTCTCTCTCTCTCTCTATATATATATATATGTGTGTGTGTGTGTGTGTGTGTGTGTGTGTGTGTATAAAATCTTAATGAGTACTTCAGAAAAACCAGAAATAAACCCATTATTTATTTATTTAATACATTTATATACCGCCTCAAACCAAAGTCTCGGGGCAGTTCACAGTCATTACTCACATGTAAGCTCCTGGAAACAAGCAAGAGGACTCTTTGGATTTGAACTTGGATTGCTGTCATTAGGACTGAATCCAGTGTAACCTTTGTCCAGCATGGAGGAATGCAAATAGAGAAACAGGCATGGGAAACATTTGTCCTGATCCATAAAATCCATGCAAGCCAGTTACTCCAAAGCACACAGGGAGCTCCTGAGTCATTTAAATGGAGGACACCTCTGCTCTCATATTTTTTGTTTAGATCATTGAAAACAAGACAGACAATATGCGCAAGAACTTTGGGTGTAATTTTCAGCCTACACAAGGCACTGGATAGGGTGACATGTAAAAGAAAGAAAAAAACCAAAATGGATATTGCAGGGATGATTCAGAAGTAGGATGGACACACACTGGTATCCTCATATATTCAAGAGAATTATTTCATTCAACATTGTATTTACTTTATATATTTCACTATTTAGGAAAATATTTAGGAAATGCTATACTTATTCCTAGAATTAAGAACATAGATTTATGCAAGCAACCCAAACGAATATGTATCGGGCTCTGGAATAAACTGAAAAAATCAGAGAGCTTGTTCCTTGTGGATATTAGTGTTAGCCCGAAAGGCTAGTAGGGTCACCAAGGAAGGCTCAGTGATGGAAGCAGCAAACCAGTCATCATAGGATTAACCTCTTTGAGATAAGGTTCTAAATGGCTTAGGACCAGTTTACCTGAAGGAATGCATTCTCATATATCCCTGCCTATTCTCTCTAAGATCATATTTGAAGGCTCTCCTCTGGATCCTGCTGCCCACAACAGTGCAAAAGGTGGCTACCAGGGAGAGGGCCTTAATGCCCCCCCCCCCAATCTATGGAATACCCTCCCTAAAGAGATCTGCCTGATGATGTCTCTGTATACATTCAGGCACCAGGCAAAGACCTTCCTCTTCTGGCAAGCTTTTAATCTGTAATTGCTGCTTCTCCTGAATTCTGTTGGTTTTGTATCAGCTAACTGGTTATTTTAATTGGTTTAGAGTTGTTTGCTTTGCTAACGGTTTAGATTTTGATTTTAATGTATTTTGTAAATTGCTTTGAGAATTTTGGTCAGATAGGTGGTATATAAATATAATAAATAAATAGATTAATTAATTAATTAAAATATTTGCATATTGTTTCAAAGATGAAAGTACTACAAAGAAAGCATTCAAGGCATATTGGGGTATGCATCCAAATCATAATATGTAGTCACAATCTAGCTTTCCAGTATGAGGTCAGGCATTACACTTTTGGCCCAGCTGTGCAGCATTATGAAGAACTGAAACAAGCCCAAGTTCCTGTTATCCTTGCATGACAGTGACAGGTAGCCAGATGAAAAGGACTCATTCTGGCAGCTGGGTGCACATGAGGTAGTAAGCTAAAATAGCACATGACACTATGCAGTAAACAACTATAGCAAATCTTCCCATTGTCACAATATCCTTGTACATTGGCTTGATAATATAGGAATCATGCCCTGTAAATAAGATGGTTAATGTAACAGCACATTATATAAGCATATAGTGCAAAGATGTAATCTAGAATGTAAGGAATGTTGTGATTAAACATCCAGAGTGTTGGAAAAACATAATATAAAATGTCCTAGGTAGGTTCTAAATTGTTAATATTATAATGCCCTTATACAAAACTATGGTGTGGCCACACCTGGAGTACTGCATACAATTCTGGTCACCACATCCAAAAAAGGACATTGTAGAACTGGAAAAGGTGCAGAAAAGAGCAACCAAGATGATCAGGGGCCTAGAGCACCTTTCTTATGAGGCAAGGCTACAACACCTGGGGCTATTTAGTTTAGAAAAAAGACGACTGCGGGGAGACATGATAGAGGTCTATAAAATCATGCATGGTGTGGAGAAAGTGGACAGAGAGAAATTCTTCTCCCTCTCACATAACACTAGAACCAGGGGTCATCCCATGAAATTCATTTCCAGGAAATTTAGGACCAGCAAACGGAAGTATTTTTTCACACAACACATAACCAACTTGTGGAATTCTCTGCCACAAGATGTGGTGACAGCCAACAACCTGGTTGGCTTTAAGAAGGGTTTGGATAACTTCATGGAGGAGAGGTCTATCAACGGCTACTAGTCCAAGGGCTAAAGGCTACCATCTCCAGCCTCAAAGGCAGGATGCCTCTGAGTACCAGTTGTAGGGGAGTAACAGCAGGAGGGAGGGCATGCCCTCAAATCCTGCCTGTAGGCTTCCAGTGGCATCTGGTGGGCCAGTGTGTGAAACAGGATGCTGGACTAGATGGGCCTTGGGTCTGATCCGTCAGGGCTGTTCTTATGTTCAAATATTTTTCAGGGTCCCATACATATAAATGCCACTTTGTGGCATTGCACGTGTGCATTGTACGTGATCCATTTCAACATGGTCTTGAGTGCAACAGCAGCTGCCTTGGTTGATAGCCTATACAGGATACAGACAGGGTTGTATGACACTGTTAATTCTCCTGGATGTCTCAGTCACTTTTGATACAATGGAACTACATCTAGGTCTGTCTTGGTTAGGAGTTGGAGGCACTACATTGCCAAGGTTACATTCCTATCTGGCAGGAGGGTTCCAGAAGGTGATGCTCGGAGTTTTCTCCCATGTCATTTGCATCTTCTCTCATGGTGTTTGTGTTATGGCATACCATGAGGTTCTATCTCATGTCCTGTGCTATTTATCTATATGAAACCAGTAGAGGATGTTGTCCAGAGATTTTGGGGTTGCATCAATATACAGATGCCGTGTAACTGTATTTCTCAATTTAATCTAATCCAGGTATGGCAACTGATATTCTGAACAGGGACCTAATATCAGTAATGGATGAGGACTATTAAATGGAAGTCCAATGAAGACAAGATAGAGGTCAGCTCAGTTGACCCAGATGACCCAGCTCAGTTGACTTTGAAGCTGGAGTTGGGTCTTTTCTGAGAAGGAGTTGTATTCCATTTAGGAATCATAGAACATTTAGAAGTTCATAGTTTAGGGGCCCCACTGGAAGTGGTTTTGTTTCTGGAAACTCAAGTGTCATCTTTGGACTGGGGTGCCTTTCACCAGCTTTGGTTTGTGTGCCAGTTGAACCTATCCCATATATTTCTTGTTATACTTTACATTCTGACCAAAGTGCTACAATATCTTCTCTGGCTTCCAGCTGGTTACTATAAATGATTCATGGTGATCAAGCTCTGCACTGCCTGGGATCATGGTATATGAAAGATGGTCCTTCTTCTCCCATATGAAACTGCCTGTGCTCCTAAGATCTTCATCAAAGATTCAGCTCCATCTGCCCCTGCCATCTGAAGTAAGGTGACCAGGAATAAGACCTTTTCTGGGGAGGATGGCAGTCTTTGGAATTAACTCCCTAAGAGCTGTTCATTTGGTTCCCTCCTCTTGTTGCCCATTCAGAAGCAAGTGAATATAATTCTTGGGGGAAGTCCTTAGGGTCCATTTTTGTCTCTCTTTGTAATATTTAACTGATTTTACAATTTATATTTGCTATGCTTTTATATCATTAGTCATCATGTACTTTTGTAGTACATAACAAGGTGATATAAAAATATTTTCAGACAAATAACACATCCTTACATTGTTTTGCTCCCATGAGGATTTAGGCAAAACTACTACTTGTACACAATGATATCAGCCTTGTTTGTGCAATTACACACACACACCCCACCACCACTACAATGCCTGTTGATGCTGGTTAAACAAACAAACCAACAAACCAACAAACAAATAAACAAACAAACCAACAAACAAATATTGAATGCAACTGATTTTCCCTCTTCTGGCTGATTTCAGTATACTTTATAGCCATGCAGTTAAGCTCAGCAGCAGCTCTGATGAATATGCAGAACTTTTAATTCACAAAGAGTTAGAGGAATCCCCCATCTTTGATTTGAAAAGTACTCCTTATGGCCTTTCACATGACCATATGGATGTGAGTTGGAAGGTCAGAGAGCGCCTACCTTAGTAGCATCCGATTGTCATGTCCCTGTCCTCAGATAGCAAAGGGGAAGAGGACATTGTCAGGCTTCCAGCCAACACAGGGGTACCTGAAGGGCAGAGCCCAGTTGTCAATCCACAGGAAATAGCTGAAGCAGGACTGGTTGCAGTCCCAGAACAAGCAGAGTAGTCAGAGGCAGCAGCGATGGGGAGTGGAGAGCAGGACCCTGAGTTAAATGGGAGCCCCTCTGACTCTGAAGCAGAGGAGAATGATGAGATGCCAACAACAGCTGGAAGTTCTCAGAAGAAGTAAATGCCTCCTTATAAAGGCAGATAAACCCAGCTGAGAACAACCAAGCCAGGCTATAAACCAAGTCTTTAGGCTGCAGCCAGATGCTGGAAAACAACACACATCTATTGTGGAGCATACACCAGCCCCCAGCCTGAGCAAAGGAGATTCCCAGCCGTGTGCTGGCCTCTGTGACCCAGACTGGTTTCCTAGTTTAACCCTGTCTCCTGCTGTGCCCTGCTCTGTTCCCTGCTCTGAACACTAAACAGCTAGTCTCCACTGCATCATCCCTCCTGGAAGCGCCTTAATTCCTTGCTTCACACTGGCTCAGTGGAATCTGGTCAGAGGAAGTGTCCAACGACTGCACAAGTATCAGGATCAAAGAGTGTGCTTTGCACATCCATGATGGCAGCCCTTGTAGCCACAGCTGTCTATTGTTTCCAGGCTTGCTAAGTTCCTGATGGCTGCTTGAAAAGGTAAATTGATCCACACAACCAGAAAGGACAAGGTAGGATAGCTCTCTTCTACCTTGGTTAAGAGCAGGGTACAAAAGTTGGGCTACCTACTTCGAGCAACCTGGTTTGGAGGAATTTTCATAAGTTCACACTACCATGCAAGCCAAGGTACAAGGTCTCCTACTCTGATGCTGATAGTTGTGTGAACAGGCCTAGTGTGTGCGGTGAGGACCCCCCACACAGAACAAACTAGGGCTGCCTCTGTCTTGTGTATCTCTGCATTGTTCCAGTGTGTTTAGGAACAAGGTGGCCAACAATTAAGGCACCACCCTCAACAATGTCTGGGACAGTCCATCTGATTATAATAGAATAGTCCCCAAGGAATCAGTTTAAGATTTGCACCTATGCAGCATAATCCTGAGCATGTTTACTCAGAAATAAGTCCCACTGAATTCAATGGAACCTAGAGGCTGCTTTCACACTCAGCCTAACCCAGGGTAGGGATGCCCAGCCTGAGTTAGGCTGCGTGTGAGAACCGCTGGGATTTTGCCCGATTCCGGCGGGCCAGTGCTGCCTAGCCTGGCTTTTTAGCCTGGCTGCTGGCTGAGGTTAAGGGAGAAAGTGCTCCCTTAACCTGGGTTACTTGCTCAGGCTTCCAGCCTGGCAGCACACAGAGACAGGAACCTAGAATGACCGCCTCTTGGGGGAGTCTCCCAATGTATTGCAAGTGTTTCATAGTGCATTGTGGGATACCCAGAGGCCAGAACAATGAGTCCCAGCCTCTGTTTACCCATGCTGCTAGGAGCAGTGTGGAGATTAATCTGGCCTGCTCCTGACAGCACTGGTTGTGTGTGTGACCTGTGTGCCTTTGGGTCTGCGAGCAGTCATCTGGGGGAAGGTAGGTTGAACCCTGCCTCCCCCCCGCCCTCCTGACTAACCAATCAACTTACCGCATGCACATACAGTCCTGTGAACTGCCCCCTAGTGTGTTTGGGACTTCATCCTTATTGTGGGATGAAATTCATCCTTACATGCCCAACTCAGCCAATTTTCTGATTTATCTTGCTGTTCTTGAATCCAGACTCCTGTATCTAGTTTTGAAAATTTCCTCAGGAGGAGGCCAGTTTCAGCATGCTATAGGCCCCATTTATTCAGCCTTTTGCTTCAGCAAGTCAGATTAGGATGTGATAGTGTTAGCTATGATGTTGCTCTGTGCTTGGTGTAACCTCTTAAAATTGATTTAGTGAAGAGCTGTAGAAATGTCCATAAAGCAAATATATACACAATATTATACAGAATATCCTTGAATGTCCTCTTAATAACAAATACTACGAATATAAGCATTCTGTAGTCTTCAATGGAAATGAGTAGAGAATAATTGAATCCTACACTGAAGTAACAAGATCACTTAGCTGAGCACAGAGTATGCATAACACTGTCAGACACAGATTATAAATGCATCATCATTACTAGACCTGCCACTATGCGTTCACGTTGGTGATACCACATTGAGTATATAAGACTGTGACAGAGCAATGAATGTAACATCATCAAGGGATGAAATGTAACCTGATTTTCATGCTCAGTCTGATCACTTTGTTGATATTGTGCCCAACAACCTTCCACCAAAGATGCGTAGGATAACATCTAGAATCAGCTTTGCAAGGTGATATATTTTATTTTCCATGACACGGGTGCTAGGCTTCTTTGTAGCACATGTGACTCAACTATCACCAAAAAGAAAAACAGATATGAGCATTATTATCTAGCATTGCTCCAGAACTGATTAAGCATTATAAATCTATTAGTAGGAAAGAATAAACCAAAGACACAGACCATCATTCCTGCTTTAAATCAAATATTTTATACAATGCAGATACAAATGAGATTAAACCTTGTAAATAACGAACAAAACAAGAGGCAGACATAAACATCAGCAGTCACATAAGCTGCATCCAGTAACATTATTCATCAGTGGAGGTACATTTATCTGCACTGTATATTTTTATGTCTTTATGGTAAGGCTGTGGCTTCTCTTACACCTAATTACTTTCCCCTGCAGCTTTAAACAGTGCTGGTTTTTAATATTCAAGTGGAGTATGGAAGAGTTGATCCTTTAGTGTAACTAAGAAATGCCTGCAAAAATGTTAGTATGTCTTGCCTTTCGGCACTTGCTAAATAAGTGGAATGTCTTCTAAAATAAAAGAGATGGCTACGTATGGTAGGGAGGTTGCAAATCTGCAGTATGCCAATTAAGCTATCTTTCTAGTGACCTGGTTATAGTATAGGATGGGCAACATCACTCAAGCCAGGCCTAAACCACATTGGCACACCAAGCTGAATGCAGTCCCAGGCAGGCAGCTTTTAACTGAGAGACATATTGAGCCCAGGGACAGCTCAAGGTTTGAGAAGGCCCTTGGCGGAATGGTCTCTAGTGTCCCCCCCCACCTGGGTAAGCCCCCCTCCTCTCCATTTAATGTGGGTGGTTATCAGGCCTTGACAAAATGCTACTGTGGCCAGCTGCGCTGCTGCTGCTTCTGTACTCAACCATGGCAGCATGACAATATTTGAAAGGACACAAGCATTTCAAATTCAATTTGCATAGGCCCAGATTTTGAATACCTTTCAACTTTTCACCATGAAAACAGGGACAAGCCTGTGAATGTGTAGGGGTAAGGCAAGCAACCCAGGAGGCCTGGTGTACAATGTGTAGGGGGTGGGGCCAGATTACCTGGGTGGTATGGCCTACCTTTCTACTACAATCATGCCACAAATAGAAAACATGCAGAGAACATTATTCCAGATTACCAAACCAGATGATCCAAGACCATAACCTCCAATATTTTTGAACAGTCTTCAAAGGCAGCCCCATGTGCAATGCATTACAGTAATAAAAAATGGATTTTGTCAGAGCACAGGTAACTATGGCCAAGCAATCTATGTTCAGGGAAGCCAGCAGGAGGTATTCAAAGGTGCTTCATGCCACAGAAACCACTTGGGCCTCTAAAGACAAGTCTGGAACTAACAGCACCTCCAGATTGAAAACCTAATACTTTATAAGGAGTTCAATCCTGTCCAGAACAAGCTGAACACCACTGCTCAGGAGAAACAAACAAACAAACAAACAAGCATGCAAGCAAGCAAGCAAGCAAACAAACTACCAAGAGTACCTCCGTTTTGCTAGATTAAGCTTCTGTTCTCATCCGACCCATTACTAATTCTAAAGATGAGTTCAACATGCCACAACTTAACCTGAATCTGATGGAAAGGAGAACTAATGTTGAAGTCATCCGTTAATGATTACACCTCAGTCCACATTACAGTCAGTGGTTTCATGTAGCTTTTAAATAATGTGGGGGACAGCACAGAGCCCTGTGGAACACCATAGTAATATGGAGCAACCGTACCCCTGCACCTTCTGGGATGGACCATCCAGGGAAGAAGAGAACCTTTCAGGGTCTCACTTCCCTGTCCTTATCCCGGCAAAGGTCATCAGAGTGACAATGCAGTTTTAATACCAAACCCAGTCTGGAAATGAGATTGAAATGGACGCCGATAATCATTCATCCAATGGCAACCATACACTTGAGCAAACACCTTGCCCAAAACAATGACTGGCCAGCAGTGTTCACTGTAACAGAGATTCCCAGATGTTGCTGACTATAATTTCCAGCATTCCTATCTGCAGTAACCTTTAACTGAGAATTATGGGAGTTGTAGTCAAAAACATCTGGGAGTCCCTGTTACAGGGAACTCTGCTGACCAGTAGTTGGAATCCAAAGGTCCAGATAAGCTTTTTTCCCCAGGAGCCTTCTTCAAGACAGCTGAGATCATCCCTTCATACAAGGAGGCATGTATAAATTTCTGAAAGGTAATCAACCTTCTTCAGGTTAATTAATGAGCCAGGGGCAGGGGCGTAGCAAGGTTGGAATGGGCCCAGAGACAAGATTTTAAAATGCCCTCCCCTCACTGAAGCTCAGCTCATGAAGTAAAGAAATCTTAAATGAGGCTAAATAGTGGTAACAAAAAGCATAGTAAATGTATGTGCCACAATAGAACATCATCCTACATTATTTTTTAAAAGGTTTTGTAAATTGTGGACGATGCAAGTCATTTAATGGTACTAGAGAAAAACATGCTGTTCTGGTAGCTCCAGATCTTAACACTCACCAGAGGCGTATCTAGGGAAAATAGCGTCTAGGGCAAGCACTGAAATTGCGCCCTCTGTCCAAACATCTGACACCCATCTTTCAGATAACTTTACCATAATATCAGCTCAAAAACACAAGTCAAGCTAGTTAATCTTTTAATATTTCAAAGACTATTTAGCAGTGGATGTAGCCAGACCAAAAAATGCTGGAAAACTACAAATTTCAGTATGCTGGGGCTCATGAAATACCCAAATACTATGTGGAGGTGTATTTATTTATTTATTTATTTATTTATTTATTGATTTGATTTGATTTCTATACCGCCCTTCCAAAAGTGGCTCAGGGCAGTTTACACAGAGAAATAACAAATAAATAAGATGGATCCCTGTCCCCAGAGGGCTCACAATCTAAAAAGAAACATAAGATAGACACCAGAAACAGTCACCGGAGGTACTGTGCTGGGGGTAAATAGGGCCAATTACTCTCTCCCTGCTAAATAAAGAGTACTTGGAAAACTAAACAGAAATGCCTGTTTTATTATTATTATTATTATTATTATTATTATTATTATTATTATTATTATTATTTTCCCTTCTATCCACTGTAGCATCACTATTACATAAGTTTTAAAAATAAATGGAGAATTTGACTTTTCCCAGATACTCTGAAAATAATTAAAGGATATGCAGAGTAAACTGTATCACTGCTTGGAATATATTCTAGTCTTTCAGAAAGAGAGTTAAAATGAGAGAAAGAGAGCAAGAAACTCCCAGTGGGCCTTAATACTAAGGATTTCACACTGATTCATAATAGCCATATTATTAAGGCATCACATTTAACTCACTTGTCACAAGAATCAAAGTAAGAGCAAATGAATACAATCCTAGCTCAGAAACTTCAGATCAGTATTCACAAGCCCTGATTCTCTGTGCATAATGCCAAACTGAATATGTGTACAGTGACATATTATATTAAATTTTAAAAATTACTTGTAGCCCCTTTGGGGGGCTTCCTAAAGGCCATGCAGGGGGTCTGCAGAGGCTACCCCTCCCCTGCCAGCCTCTTAATTCACCGCTGCAGCCCATCCCAGGCTGAAGGCCTCACAGGGACCATTTGAGCATGTGCGGTGGCCATTTTTAATTTTTTTTTAAAAAAATGGCCGCCAAAACCAAAATGGCCACAGCTCATGCTCAATTGGCCTCTATGAGGCCTGGTATGGCCTAGGGCCTTGCAGAGGCCATTTGAGCATGCACAGTGGCCATTTTGTTTTCGGTGGCCATTCTTAATTTTTTTTTCATTTTAAAAAATGGCGCGCCCCCTTTCAAGTGGCTCCCGGGACACGTGCCCTGCCTGCCCTACCCTAGATACGCCCATGACACTCACATCAATTTCGGAGGATGAATACAACTGAAGGAAGCCCGGGCAGGTGCGCGGCTGGGGGAGTCAATCATGTGACTTACCTCTGGGGGCGGCCCCAAGGCCGTGGGCCCCAGACAACTGTCTCCCCTTGCCCTGTTATAGTTTTGCCCCTGGTCAGGAGGAGCAAGACTTGAGCAAGGAAATTTTAGACTATATCTCTCCAAGCATCTTGTCCATAATTCTGAGCTATAATAACTAAAGTTCATCCAAGAACACTTCATGCAGTTGTGCCCTGGACACATTCACAACTGTTTCTGTAGACAAGGTTACAGCCAAGTCACTGCAGATGTGGGCCATTTTTTCGTCAAAGTGATTAGGAAACAAGTTACAGCAGGCATCGGAGGAAACTCTATGGCCAAGTTGAAAAGCACAGCAAACCATTCAGAACAGCTCTGTTGGACAGGATTACAAGGACACAATGATAATGGAGAAGTATTGCTCCTTTGCTAACATCACTACCATGAAATAGGATCTAAAATGAACTCTCTCCTGTGTTTGGATGGATTTATATGGACTTTTCTAACACTTGCATTCTAGCCATTTCCCCATCTATTTCTTTTCCCCATAAACCATTTCTTTTCTCCATAAACCAGGAAGCTGAATAGTGACCTGAGGTCATCTCTATATCCAGGATGTTGATCAAGATATTAAAAAGTATGCCAGTCATAGTAACAAGAAACTGCCTGAGGGCACTGAGGAATCCATCCATATCCATCAATCATTAAGGGCTAATTAGGGTGCACGAACAGGGTACGTAATAGGTAAGTAATAGTAATAGGTCACCACACTTTCTAATGCTGGCAGGATTCAAACAGGGTCCCTTAGCTCCTTTAACTAAAGGAGGGAAAGTGGGCAGGGAGGAGTATCAGGCAGCATCTCTCCCTTGTGACTCGCTGGCTGATGCTTAGTGACATTTCCTTCACCATTGAATCTGTCTGTCAGGCACTGGGAGTGGTAAACCAGCCAGTTAGGAGCAGAGGAGGAGGGAGAGATGTTGCCTGATATTGCTCTACCCTCCCCTCTTGTGGAGAACTTGTTTTGCTTGAAGTTGAAATGAGTGTTCTGATCAGCAAGAGGGGAATGGGATGAGTGGGCTGCTGCCCAGACAGTGGGCCCCGCTCCCTCATAGGTCCAGGGACATTTGTCCCCCACCTCAGAGGAAACCTGTTCTGTCCCAGTTGTCCAACATGAGGTACAAACACTCAGACATGAGGTACAAACAGTACCTGCTGAATGAGATGGTATGGCTACTACAACTCCACCCTTCCCCAGTCATCAGGCACATGCTGTTACTGCACCAATAAAACTCAGCAGGACACAACTTAGAGAGATGTCCTCCTCCCAGGTTTTGATAATGAATTTCAGGTTAGCACAGTCATCCAATATCAGCTCCTTTCTAAGCACGAGAATCTGATCTTGCCTGGGATGGGAGGGTATCAGTTCTTGATATTCATTTAGTTGAAATATAGAAGATTTCTCTCAGCAAGCACAACCTTTATTTATTTATTTATTTATTTATTTATTTATTTATTTATTTATTTGAGAAGAATAAAATTAGACATTAGCTTAACTGACATGGAATTACAAAATTCCACGTTAGACTTAAAATAGCAAATTTATTGGCGCTAGTGCAATTTCTTGCCAAGTTTCTGATATATTAAAATTAACCTGATTCATTAGCAGGGGATGTTTACGATTGCTACCTCTTGTATGAGGTCATGGTTTAAGAAGAGTATAATCTTTTATTATAAGTCATGATATTATTTTATACTGATGAAATGCACTTGGAAGTTACTTGGATTAATATTATTGATATCTTATTGCCAGTGACATGCTGTCCTGCCAAAATATATGTTATATTCCCTGTTGGCAGCCTTCTATCGTGTGTTTCAAACAGATAACCAAAAGTTTCCAGCAGCTCTTTTACATCTGCCACCCCTTTGGGTAACTTGATTGCATCCTTTGTTCTACTTATAACTGTATTGAGTGTGGCATGCATACATTATTAAGGGTGACAATTAACTCTTGATTGTCTCCGAATGGGTTTTTCTAATTCAAGCTTGGATGTAAACACCTCCCATGTTTGCACTATAGTTAGATTAAAAAACCAAACATGGAATCCATACTGTAATACTTTCTCATGAATAACCTTTGACCTTTACAAGGAAGAAAGGGAAAACGATAGGGAAAAGGGCACAAACTAGTGTGCAAAAGCCACCTTGAATACTCTCCATTGGTATAATAAAAAAAATAGATACATAGGAAGCTGCCTTATACTGAGTCAGAGTATTGGTCCACCTTGCTTAGTATTGTCTACACTGATTGGCAGAATGTGCCTTCACTAAGCTATCATCCCATTGCCTTACAGCACCCATCCAAGTGCAAACCAACGCAGACCCTGCATGACAAAGGGTGCAATTCATGCTCGCTACCACAATACCAGCTCCCCTCACCGAACCAGCTCTCTCATTCATTCATGACATTTCAGGTAAGACTAGTGTATGCTCAAGGAAGTAAAATATCTACTCTGATAGCACTCCAGTGCAGCATGGATGAGCCAGAGTAAATTTTACCACGTCCAGAAACTGTTGAGTAGTATCTACCCTAGGAAAGAGTTGTCTAGTCCAAAAGGTTATGGTGAGAACTGCCATTTTATAGGAGTACAGATCTGTCTGTAGTTAGGTAGGGATCCTGTGATTGGTCTAAGCATGACTTTGCATAGTCAGTTCTGGAGCAGCTATATGATTTACTTATTAAGTTTCTATGCTTTCCTTAGGTATAGAGCCTGCAAGCCAAGCTTTCAACCTGACTGTGCCTGAAACAATTCCATTGAACAGATGACCGCTTTAATTTTTATTTCAATTATTCCAAAGAGAGGAGAAAAAAGTGATGACTTTAGCCTTGGGCTGCTAGTGTAATACCAAGTTAAAAAGCATCTGCTGATTAACTGGTGGGGCTGAATAGTGACATGTGCCATCCAGGCTGTCCAAATACTTCAATCCGTTTCAACAGAACCATCTTTGGACTATGGCTAAAGCTCCAACAGGAACTTTGGGAATTGTGGGAAGTGGGCAAGCTGGGAATTTTATTATTTTATTTTATTGATTTATATTTCTTTTTATATTATATAAATAAAAGTTTATATTTCTTATATAAACTTTATATAAGTTTATTTATATATAAACTTCTTACTATGGACCTTGCTGTTAATAACTCTTTGCCCTGGGCCATCTGGCTATTTGTTATCTCTTTGAAAGCTGTATTGCCTTTTGAGATGCTTATTGGTTGTTACCTAGCTGGCTTTCCTAGCTGAATTTGTATTAGATTTCCCAAATCCCACTTCCCTCTTCCACTCCCCTCTCTCCCTCCACCTCTCTCCCTGAATTGCTCAAAGCCCATTTTGAATGGACATACCAGAGAGCAGTTAAGGAAAACACTGCAGTTCATGGGAGAGGAGAGCTGGTCTTGTGGTAGCAAGCATGACTTGTCCCCTTAGCTAAGCAGGTCTGTCCTGGTTGCATTATGACTGGGAAACTAGAAGTATAAGCACTGTAAGATATTCCCCTTAGGGGATGGAGCTGCTCTGGGAAGAGCAGAAGGTTCCATGTTCCCTCCATGGCAGCATCTCCAAGATAGGGCTGAGAGAGACTCCTGCCTGCAACCTTGGAGAAACCACTGCCAGTCTGTGAAGACAATACTGAGCTAGATAATGGTCTGCCTCAGTATACGGCAGCTTCCTATGTACTTAAGGCTAAGATATATAACACAAAGAGACAATGACCACATTCTCACATAATGTGAAACCGGAGGTTATCAAACCCACAGTTATTTTTTGTAAGCATGAATCGCATCGCTGATGTTCATCCAACCATAGCTCGGCAACCTCTGGTTTCTTCTTGGTCTGTGGAGGCCACATCCCAGCAAGCTCCTTAGCATTCATATTGCCAGACTGTGAGCAAGGCATCAGAGTGTCTTCAGGGCAGCAGCCATTGGCCACAATCCTCAAGCAGGCATGCCAAGTGCAATTGTGCCTTTTCAGAGTGGTCCACGTGCCCTTGGCAGGTAAAGGGCATTTAAATCCCTTTAAATATAGCTGATACATTTCCAGGTGAAATACGAAGTGCTGGTCATTACCTATAAAGCCCTTAATGGTTTGGGTCCAGGCTATTTAAGAGAGTGCCTCCTTTGTCATGAACCCTGCTGCCTTTTACGATCTTCTGGAGAGGTTCGGTTACGGTTGCCTGCCACCAGCTCGTCTGGTGGTGACCCAGGACTGGGCTTCCTCTGTGGCTGCCCTGGGGCTTTGGAATATGCTCCCTGCTGAAATTAGAGCATCTCATTCTCTGTTTGTTTTCAGGAAGACCCTTAAGACTCTCTTGTTCTCACAAGCTTTTAATTAGAATTAATTTTGATAATTTTAATAATTTGTATTATATTGTTTTATTCTGTTTTGTGTATTTTAATCTGTGATTTTTAATATTAAAATTTTTACACTGCCTAGAGATGTATATATCAGGCAGTATAAAAATATGATACATACATAAATAGATAGATAAATAAATAAACAAATGCTATGTAAGCCCTTCTTCTGACAGCAACTTCATCGCCACCCTCATTAAACATAAAAAACTCACACAAGCACAATTTCTGGCAATGGGTGGATGATGAGGGGCATTATTATTTTGTTATTCTAGAAAGGAAGGATGATGGCTTCACAGGAGGGAATATGTAGATGAAGGAGGGCAAAGGATCCTGGGGTCTGGTCCACATGACCAAGGATGCTCTTGCAATGGCTCATCCCAGCAAAGCAGTCCATGGAGAGCAAACTCCTGAGCCCATGTTGGTTTGCTGGCCAGAGATTAGCCCTTTCATGAGAGGGCAAGTCCACTGGGGAGGACCAGAGGCTCCAAGATGTTCACTCCTTCATTGGACTGCACTCTCATGAGTTAAGTCATCCAAATAAAGGGGCCCCACTTGTGTGTGGCCCCTGTTCTCTCTGTTTAATACATAGCAACCCCCTCATCTCCAGGGAATCGTTTCATGCACCCAAATGAGAATTTGATGCTCCATGTGTCCAGACATCACTGGATGGGCATACTAGGGAAACACCAGGACTGGGGACAGATCTTTACTCTCATTAAATTCCCCAGCTCTGGACAGGTGTTGGACAGGTGTTGGACAGGTGGACAACACCTGGACAGGTACATAGGAACATAGGAAGCTGCCATATACTGAGTCAGACCATTGGTCTATCTAGCTCAGTATTGTCTTCACAGACTGGCAGCGGCTTTTCCAAGCTTGCAGGCAGGAATCTCTCTCAGCCCTATCTTGGAGAAGCCAGGGAGGGAACTTGAAACCTTCTGCTCTTCCCAGAGTGACTTCTTCCCCTGGGGGAATATCTTGCAGTGCTCACACATCAGGTCTCCCATTCTTATGCAACCAGGGCAGACCCTGCTTAACTATGGGGACAAGTCATGCTTGCTACCACAAGACCAGCTCTCCTCCTCCTGTTGAGGTGTTGAGGAGGATGCAGATTGGCCACTGCAGGGAATAACAGGAGAGGGGAGCCCTGATTATCAGCGATCCCAGAAGAGTAGAGTCGCCATGCCAGGCAAAAATAAACCTGGATATGTCCCCAGGGCAGATTGGAATGGCAGAGGGCCTGCTTGGCCTGCTTCTTTGTGGCAGTTGCCAAGGCAGGGAGATGTGTTGCTGGGGCACCTGTCCCCGCAGCTTGCTTGTGCTGAGCAACCAGGCATCTGCCGTCTGGCCCACATGCGTGACTCCATGGCCTAACAATCTCATGAGAGAGCAGTCCACCGGAGAAAGCCCTTTGTTGCACATTATTAGCAATTCAGCTCAATCCCCCTGTCCCCCCAGATGGTTCTTCTCATGAGCTGTGAATGGGTATCCCCATGGCCTTTCACTCTCATGAAAGAGTGGTCTGCTTTGGAGCAGCATCTGTCTTCATCACATATGAAGAATTTCTCCTTTCACTGGAGTCAATGCTGCTCCTGCTGGATAGTTCCTCTCATGAGTAAGCCTAGGGACTGCACACATTAGCCCAAGAGGAAGAGGCTGACCCCCTCTTCCCCAACTTTATTGTATAAAAACCCCCGAGCCCCTGAAGCATTTCACATCCCTAGCCCCCACTGCTACTCAAGCCATTGCCAGGCAACAGGGACACTGCCTCATCCTATCCCACGTTTCTGAGCCTGTCTAAGGGAAAAGTCACATGGGGTGATGCCCATTCCCCGCTGTGTTCCTTGTTCCCCCCCTTCTGGCACTCAGAAAAAAGGTGGGGCAAGATGGGCACTTTGTGTTTTGCTCACCAAAAATAACCTGATAAAGAAGTATGTTCACAAGCACATACAACTGTGGTGGTGCCACTGACTGGGCAGCTGGATGAGATCACAGTGATGCCAATGTATGACAGGGCAGTGATCCCTGCGGCCAGGTTTAAAAAGCTGGCCCACAAAGTAATTTCCCCAAAATAGTGATGAACTTATTCAACAGCAGTCAGTTTATATTTCAGATTTCCAGATGGATGGAAAGGGGAAGATGTCCTTCCCATCTTCCCCTTTCTATCCATTAAACGTGGTTCAAGATGGCCTTTCTTTCTACCTGCAACTGTGAGTGGTAAATGGTAAGATCTCATGCTTGAGGAAAGCAGTGCCCTTCTTTTATTATTAATTAAAGACATCTGCATTAGATGAAGTCTGTTTATTTGATTATTTCAGAGATTGATAAAAAGCCAGGGGATTATCAAGGAAAACATCTTTTATTGGTTGGTGGCCCTACTTTAGGGCAGCAGCTGCTGGTTCATGAGCCAGATCTAGTCTATAGTTCTACTAGCTGGATGACTGCTATTAAGAATGGTGGACAGGAGGACTCCATAGGCAAAACCAGTGAGAGAGAGTGGGGGCAGTGTAGGGCAGAAACTGCACTGATTGTCGCCAGACACACATGTGCTCTGGCAGGTCTGTACAACATGTGCCCCATCAAGCTGTAGTCCATCACCATCCAGCCATAGCAACCAACTGGGGGCATGATGAAACTCTCATTCTTTCTGCCTCCCTGAGAGTCCCAAGAGGACTCTCCTTCCCTTAATGCTACATCTTTCTTTTCAGGAGTGGGGGAAACTTAGAGAGTACTTAGTTTTCTACTGTGATTTTCCTTCATAACTTTCTGGGTCAAACCCTTTCTTTGTGAAAGTACTATTTTTAGGTAATAATGATTACCACTCAGGATTACACCAACCCTGAATCTGGTGGCAATATGCCTATGAGAAAGGAAAGGAAAGGAATTTTTCTATTTAAGACAACAACCCTAATCTCTCTCTCTCTCTCTCTCTCTCTCTCTCTCTCTGACACACACACACACACACACACACACACACACACACACACACACCCCTAGGGAAATTGAAACAGATTCAAATATTTAACCATCCAAGTTCCAGGTTTTATATATTGTACTCTCCATTTAAAGTAAATTATCTGAAGAAGGCTACCACAGTTTCAATTCCCTCTGCAGTATTGGATATTAGGAGGCACAGAAATATCGCTCGTAAAATATTTCCATTAATAAGCTCTCCTTCCTGTATCCTTCACCTTTCTGTTATCCTTCACCGGAACACTCAATTCATTGTGTGTGTGTGTGTGTGTGTGTTATTATTATTATTATTATTTTAAAAAAATAGACTAACTGGAATCAAAAGCTATACAACACAGATGCTACTCCAGCAATCTGAATCAGGGCAGTTTTTAACTTCATTAAATTGCTGTCATATGGTGTCTGCTGACATGCCTCAGACTTTGGAGAGTTTTACCCATCAGGTATTCTCTAAGATTGTTAACAAGAACAGCAACTCTCATTAGGGGTTCCCCAAAAGCAGCTAATTAAGGGACAAAGGTTGCTCAGATTGTGACAATTACACCTGTAGGTCTCTGTAGAAATACCAAAATCGCGCACAAACGTATGTTTGGTTGCTTAGAACAAGAAATAAAGACCCAGTCCATTAAAAAAAATGAGAGGCAGAAAGCTGTCAACCATTTGAAAAGCTTTAGGAAAATGATCATCCAATTAGTGGCTATGATCAAATCAGGCATGAACTCTCTCTGGATGGCTCCATAATTTTCCTTCTTGCATGGTGTAATTTCATATAGCTCAAATGAACTCATGAGAGGTAATTCAGTTCCAAACAGTTTTCTCATCACTGCTAATTATACTAATACATTGAAATGCCTCCTACAAAATGCATGAGCCCTTTAAGCCACCTCATTAATGTGATATAATTTTTGCTGGAATATATATATCAAACCTATTATCACCACAGGTTTTCTTTATCATTTTTCCCCCAAATGTCTATCAAAATCCCTGAAAAAGTAGACTTCTTGGATCTGGCTTTCTGATAATTATCCATTGCTTTGAACTGTAGTTGTCTACTGTTGCATTTCCCCCCGAAAGAGCACTAATACTACAGAGTATTGATAGAGGTATCCTTTATACCCATTGGGTTCCCTGCCCTCCCTCCGCCCCGAGCCGTGAATACTTGATTCTTTAATTTTTTTCAGTTGTAGCTGATTCTTTGAATGGCAAATGGTGCATGCAGTAATGTGCAAAAATGAGTTATACAAACTGAAAGCAGGGGTGTAAAAAGAAGCATCATCTGAGACTAAAATAAAGACAGATTTTATGGTATTTATGTCAGTTAATTTAACTGCTGGTAGGGGCCTTTGTTGAAACATGAGTTAGTTCCAGTGTTTAACCTTGCAGCATTAATTTATGCTTTATGGCATGAGTACTTCATCACTCCCTCCTTGGAAAAGACAGTTATCTCATTAGCTAGAATTTAATGAAATGCAAGGATACACTTCTTAATTTCAAAGATTACTATAACACAAATCAGGTGTAAATCTCAGGCTGGCTGTACTCTCCCTTGGTCTCTTTAAAAAAAACACCAAACGAGGCTCATTTTGCAATGATTTCACAAAAAGTTCCTTTTGGTGGGATATATTTTACAGCTGCTATTTGAAAGGCATGGCTCATCTGTAAAAGTTGGTTTAACTTTGTGTTCAGTAATACTAATAACAATTAAGATCTCCATAAAATTGAACATTTAGAATGCATGATTACTACTGTGAACAGCTGGGGTTAAAAATGAGTTGTCGATTTCACCAGAGGGAAAAATCACTTTCTCATGGGTTGACTTCATCAGCTACAAGTATGTGCAAATTCCACAATACAAAGGGATAAGCACACCAGTCATTTATGGTTTTTCTAGCAGATCATGGTGACTGATACTGAAAAAAGGAAGTTAGGAGTTATGAAAAATAATGGACAATTATGAACAATAATTATAATTGTTCAGGACCTGTCTGTGGATCTGTTCCCCAAACCGTGAGAAATACCTTAGGACTCCCTTACTTTAATACTGTATAGAAAGCAAATTGCTGTTTTTGAATCTACGAAGAAGGAAATGGATTCTTTATATTCTTGGCGCAGCAGGGAAATTCTTGACTAATAAGTAGAAGGTTGCCAGTTCAAATCCCCGCTGGTAGACTATGGGAAACACCTATATCGGGCAGCAGCAATATAGGAAGATGCTGAAAGGCATCATCTCATACTGTGTGGGAGGAGGCAATGGTAACCCCCCCCTGTATTCTACCAAAAGAAAACCACAGGGCTCTGTGGGTGCCAGGAGTCGAAATTGACTTGACAGCATGCTTTACCTTTACCTGTACAGATAGAATAGCAGTTCACAAAAGATTTTGTTAGAATGCCTACTTTGAAGATAATTTCATTTCTTGAAGGATATCCTATCACCCCCCCCCCCCCGAATCCTTCACAATACTGATGCCAAACTGTAACTACTGACATCATTTTCTTTTTCAAAATGTTGCCATTGGCTGTGGACTTTGCAAGTTTCCACTTCCACAGTTAATAGCAGTTTCAAGAGGATCATTTAAGTTGGGACATGAGCATGGGAGGATGTGATAACACCCCCCCACCTCCCGTACCACAGCCTTGATCCACTTGTTTGGTGGCTACACAGAGAAGGGCCTTCTCTGTCGCTGCCCCAAGATTGTGGAATGTGCTCCCTGCTGAGATATGATCCTCTCCATCTCTGGCAATTTTCAAAAAACACCCGAAAACCCATCTTTTTGCCCAAGCTTTCTCAGCTCCCTAAATTATTTTAGATTTTGATCTCTGGTTTATTTTTAAATTGTTAAATTGTTTTGAGTTTTTTGTATATGTTTTTAACTTGTTTTATGCTATTGTTAACCGCCCAGAGATGAAAGTTTGGGGCGGTGTACAAATTAGATAGATAGATAGATAGATAGATAGATAGATAGATAGATAGATAGTTTGTCCCACACCCAGTAGTCTTTTTAAACACAAAAAAGACACAAGAAGTCCTGGTCATGGAATTCCTGTGTTACTTCTAGTTTGACTCTCAGCAATACTAATCTCACCTCCCCCACCCCCATGGGGTGTTGTCGATTTCACCATGGGTGGGGAGTTGTCTTTGTATTGTGGAATTTGCACATACTTGTAGCTGATGAAGTCAACCCATGAGAAAGTGATTTTCCCCTCTGGTGATATCGACAACTCATTTCACCATGGGTGGGGGAAGTAAACACGTTGCACAAGGGCACTTGTGAGACATCGGGCCAATTAATGTGCTCTAATGCTCTCTGTGGAGCAGCTTCCTAGACCCAGCTGTGTGGAGGAAGTAGCATAAGAACTGAAATGACTGTGCTGCAGAGCAAAAGCGATCTCTTTTTGGTAGCAATTCATGAGATCAGGAAAACTGCAAAAAGGCAGATCTCCATGCTCATGTGAATTGCCATAAAATGGAAATGTATGGCAAACTATGATCTGGCACCTTCATTGCATTGGCTCATCCTTGCTTTCTCCATGTGGTTGAGTCCACATAGCTGCTGCCCCATGGGAAGATTTTAGAAAGCCTGAACCAGCCCATTGGTGATGAACTGATGGTTGGCTGGAAGGGAGATGATGTCTATTTGTACACACAAAGCTGCCTTCTGGGATCACAGCTAGAACAGCACAGCAGAGCAGCTTCTATGATATTAAAATAGATTTGCCACATAAAAGCATAGAAATGAAGCCTCACCAACTCAATGCATGATCCGTACATTGTTTTTCAACAAATACCCAAATGCAAAGTACACACAGAAACAAGTTTAAACTTGTAAAATGTTTGGCAGTGAGTACATGCAAACATTGTGCACAGGTGCAACAGACAGTGGCTGACATACTGCACAAGAGTAGATCAGCCCATTATTTTGGGTTTGTGCAGTTTCCACAGATTTTTACACAAGAGTAATCCCATTGTTTCAAACGCAATGTTACTAAATGGATGTATTCTTGTGTGGTATGTCAGCCAGCATCCAGCAATGTAGCTATACAGAACTGCATGCATTGCTGTACTATATTGCTACACACCCCCATCTATCTATCTATCTATCTATCTATCTATCTATCTATCTATCTATCTATCTATCTATCTATCTATCTATACAGAGGGAGGGAGGGAGAGTGAATGGCCATCCCTCCCTCCAATAATATCACAGGGAAAGGATGCAACGTCATGACATTGCTTCCTTTCCTGGTGCATTGTGGGCAATTGCTGGTGGGGAAGATGTCATTTTAAAAGCACCATTGTTGCTGCTGCCTGCAAGGCAGGAGATTTCCAGTTCAAAGGGGAGCCTGCTGATCTGATTTAGGTAAGCCCCTCAACCCCCTACCAATGCATCAGACCAATCCTGTGCATTGATGCATCACATTCCCTGTGCATTGTCAACACAATGCAACTAATTGGTATTGGATAAGAAAAGATACTGATACTGATTCACCCTTACACATGCAGGTTGAACATGCGGACATGAGGAGGTGTGATCCAGCTTTCCCTCCATGCATTCAGTGTACACACATAAGGGGACATGTTCATTTCGGGTTAGTATATGAGCAATGTCTGTCCGTTTCTTTGGCGGCTTCATTTTAATCACTGATCTTTCCCAGTCCACCTCCCTGAAAATCTTTCCAACTGGAGATGCGAAGCATTGAGCCTGTGCTCTGCTGCTTTTAGTGTGTTTGTGTGGATGATGTTAATGTGCCTTTTTAGATTTTAGTAGATGCCATGAGAAGATTGCATCTTAAAAGGCAGCGATCTAAATTCATTTAATGAATGAATCAATGGATCAATGAATGAATTCTGCATACAAGCATAGAATCATACAATGTTAGAGCTGAAAAGAACCTTGGAGTGTTGGAATCCCTCACAGATGGCTGTTCAATCTCTGTTTGAAAACCTCTAGCATATGCTTTAGCCCTCCATATGTTTGACAGGTGCCCACACCTGTCACTCCCTAGATGTTATCAGATGAGAAAACCCCTAGGGTTTTAAAGTATAACAACTTATGCAAAAGGCAGAACATAGATTAAGTCTACAATGAGAGCAACATCCACTAATATTTGCTGAGGTAAAATAATTCAGCATCTTTTAAAATGAAGTTCACAGTTTGGCCATGCTCCAGGATGTCCAGGTGACTACAATGGCCAGGGGTGCTTTTCTGCAACCAACTTAAGTTGGGGTGCCATTTCCTGGAAAAGTCCAGTTATACATGCATTGGTGATGTCCAGACTGGATCACTGTAGCACACTCTATGTGGGAATGTCATTGAAGAGCATTTGGAAATGAAGGTTGGCCAAAAAAGCAGGTTGCAAAGGTCCTCACTGGGACTTGTTGCAGGAAGCAGGTTACTTCAATACTATATTGGCTTCCACTTGTTTGGGGCACAATCAGGACTGCTGGTATTGACCTTAAACACCGTAAATGGTTTAAATCAAAGGAGCCCCTCCGCCAATATGAGTGTTCCCAAGCACTCAGGCAACAGAGGCTCTGCTCCATGTTCTTCCACCCTCTGAGCTTGGGCAGGTGGCTACAGATAAGAGGGTCTTCTGGAATGCTCTCCCCTGGGAGGTCTGCCTATCTGCCTCCCTTTGGCTTTGTTATGGCAATTGAATTGCCTGTTAAAATATTCATTCATTCATTCATTCGATTTCTTTACTGCCCTTCCAAAAATGGCTCAGAGAAATACACAGAGAAATAAATAAATAAGTTGGATCCCTGTCCCAAAAGGGGGTCACAATCTAAAAAGAAACATAAGATAGACACCAACAGTACTGGAGGTACTGTTTTACATTATTATATTTTTATGTACTATGTAAGGTACCTAATGGCGCAGCAGGGAAGCAACCTGCCTAGAGAGCAGGAGGCTGTTGGTTCGAATCCCCGCTGGTGTGTGTTTCCAAGAATATGGGAAACTCCTATATCGGGCAGCAGTGATATAGGAAGGTGCTGAAAGGTATAATCTCATACTGTGCAGGAGAAGGCAATGGCAAACCACTCCTGTATTCTACCAAGAAAACCACATGACTCTGTGGTCGCCAGGAGTCAACACCAACTCGGCACAATTATTCCTTTCCTTTATGTACCATGTACATTATTTTTGTTTTATTTTATTTTTAGTTTATGATAATTAATTTTAGAATTAACCATCGAATTGTTACAATTGTTGCTTTGTTCACTTTTGATTTTGTTATTTCATATTTATATATTATTTTATATAGGAAAGTATAATGAAAAACTCTTACACACAGAGAGACAATACCCAGCATAACTAGCCAACCATCAAAAAGAGACCAAGATGAAATGTATCCTCTAATGTTCAAGAAAATGATTTTGCCTATTATTGCCTTAATCAGACATGCTGATTAAGCTTCTGAAAAGTGTAGGGTTATGAAAAATATTTATGTAGATATCATTCTTTTAAAGGACAAATGTTAACATCCTCACTAGTCAAATTAGTTTTTCGGACATTAAGTTCCAGTTCAGAGTAGCACTGATGGCAGAAAGCTACAAGAGAAAACAGATGATTTTCATGGATATGATTCAGAACATTAATACCTTAATTTGCATAGAATTAGTTACATATTGCTGCAGTAATTTAATTTGTTTGACCAGGAGTTTGCAATTGTGAAAAAGAGATTCAGAAAGGCCAGTGAATGTGTCTTACACATTTTCTACAAATGGCTGATTTCTGTTAATGTGGAATCAGAGAGATTCAATTATGAGGCAGTTCCAAATTATGGTGGTGCAAATTTTGGAAGGCAAGGATGATAACAAACTGCTGCTGTGGGAATGAGGTGGTGGTGGAACTGCTACATCCATATGTTGGCTGTGAGTCTGGTGCTACTGAACAGCACAGGGAGAACCTTCAGCTTAGTGAAGAAATAACAAATGGAGATAGGATTATGATAAAAGCAAAAAGCAGAGAGTATTGCTGATCCTTTTACAAAACATAGCAGGTTATAGATACCCAAAAGCACGTAGACAAAAAGAGGAGGCACCATCCAGTCAAAGTTAAATAATCAACAGAAGAATATTTGAAGCTGCTTGACTGTGCATTGGTCCACCAAACAAGTTTATCTGGCTAGCAGTGGCTCTTAGGACTTTAGACAAATCTTTCCCAGCCCTGCCTGTAGATACCAGGGCCTAAATCTGGGTTCTTCTGCATGCAACGCATGCACTCAGTTTACAGGGCATTTTTAAAGCTGTTAATTCAGAAATATGTCTCAATAGGTTTGATGGGACCTACTCCCTTTTAGGGAGGATTGCAGGTGTGTAGCTAGGGGAGCGGGGCTCATGTTTGCCTCTCTCCCCAGTGTCCCCTCTCACATGCCATATCCCTTTGCATGAGTGATGAGGGCGTTGCCAGCTCCTAGAAGGGCCCACACAGCCCTAACGAGTTCATTCCAGCCGACAACAAAGTGGGCTCATTCTCTTCCTCACTCTGGAGAGACTGAAGAGAACACCCAGCCCGTTTCATTGTCGGCTGGGAAATGAACTCAGGAGGACTAAGCTGGCTCTTGTGGGTGCTGGCCATGCCCCTGCATGTACATCATGTGAATGGGCATGGCCAGCACCTGGAAGGGCCAGCCCAGCCCGCCAGCATTCATTTCCCAGCTGACAATGAAGGAGGCTGTGTGTTTTCTTCACTCTCTCCTTTGCACTGACCAAATAAATCGCCCAGCCCAGCTATGAAACCAGCTGGGAAATGGATGGAGGAGGGCTGGGCTAGCCCTTCCAGGTGCTGGCTACTCCCCCTGCTTGTGATATCACATGCTGGGGCTTGGACAGCACCTGGAAGATGGCCAGCACCCAGAAGGACCAGTCTGGCTGCCCTGAGTTCATTTCCCAGCAGGCTTTGTTACCAGTTGGGTTGTTTCTTCGTTCTCTCCCTCGCTTGAAGCAATGAAGGGAACAAAGAAAATATGGAGGAGCAAAGGGAGAGTCAGGCACCAATCAGAAGCTGGGCAGCTCAGGTTCTTTCAACCCATCTGCCCAATTATAGCTCTGCCCCTGAAGGATTGCAACTTTATTGACCAACATAATAAATCAATGACATAATTGTGCTTAATTGTGCATGAACTTTGCCCTATCTTTGTAATTATGGACATAAAAGTTCTACATGAATTAAAATACTATTCAGCAAACATATATTTTGATATTCTAATTCTAAACAGCTGTCCACAGATGTGCCAGGCTTTCCCATTGTGCAAGGAGAGAGGGGCAATTTTTGATGATGTTTCCCTCTGAATTGGAGGACCCTCAGGGAGATAGTTTTGGGAGGTACAAGTGTCTTCAGAGGGAAAGAGAGATGGCCAAAAATAGCTCCCTCTCCTCATGTAATGGCGTTGGGGGGTGGGGAACCATGGAAGGTTACTCTGGATGTTGTCTCTCTTGTTTGACATACCAGTGTGTCATTTTTGGAATATTTAATGGATATAACAGTTTGCAGTGATGTGTTCCCCTTGCCCCAGTTCAGAATTGGCTTGATAGTTATGAGCTTTCTTGGAAAGCATTTGGAACAAAACTCATCTGCTTTCCAAGACTTATTTCCTGGTTAATAATAATAATAATAATAATAATAATAATAATAATAATAATAATAATTCGATTTCTATACCGCCATTCCAAAAATGGCTTAGGGTGCTTTACAAAGAGAAATAACAAACAAATAAGATGGCTCCCTGTCCCCAAAGGGCTCACATTCTAAAAAGAAACTTAAGACACACACCAGCAACAGTCACTGGAAGTACTGTGCTGGGGGTGAATAGGGCCAGTTACTCTCCCCCTGCTAAATAAAGAGAATCACCACGGTAAAAGGTGCCTCTTTGCCCAGTTAGCAGGGGCAGGTTAATGTTAGTGTATGTTCACTGCCAGGATGCCATACATTCTGATTCACATATCACATTGAACTGGTGGTTGGGCCAAACCACCAAAGCCATTAACATGCATGTGTGACCCCTACTTTGTCACCGAGAGCAGGAATTACTACTAAACCGCTTCTATGCATGCACCTACAAAAGATATGCTGAGACTGGGCATGATGTACAAACCCATTAATCTTGGTATATTTGACCCTACTTGCGGCACAGAACCTGACACCTGTCCCTCACTTCAAATCTAAGTTACAGATTTCTGGATCACAAGTAGAATAACCCAAGTTCTGTACTGAAGTAGGGTAGAAAATGCTGAGATTGGTGAGTTTGTATGACATGCCCAGTCTTGGCATATCCTTCCTGAGAACAGAAATAGGGCTAACACACTTGCTTAAGGCTCTGGCAGCTCGGCTGAACCACCAATTCAGTGTAATATGTGAACCCAGCCCTTGCCAGATTTTTCTTGGAAATGGAGTTTGATTTCACCTGCCTTGAACCAACCTGACAGCATCAGCCATTTCCAAATGGTGACATTAACAGAGAAGATATTCATCAAAGGCTGCTTGTTCGAGTGATCTGGTCAAATGGTTCACAGCAATCAATGAACACTTCATAAGAAGTTCATGTAAGAACTTCATGTGCACTTGCAAAAACAGCTGACTTTGTAATTCCCATAGTTGCAAGGCATTCAATGAGAATGTCACTGAGAGCAGGAATTACTACTAAACCACTTCTACGCATGCACCTACAAAGCAGCTGGCTGAATGTTGTCTATGCATGCACAGAAGCTAGTTTTATATTCTGAGCTGGAGAAGGACTTTGGGAGGAAATGGTGCCTGTTTAGTAATATAGCTGAGCATTACTGGACGAGACAATACTCATGAATATCTGCACCATCACTAACAATGTGTATATTCAATTCTATATGTATATTTGTGGCACAGCAAGTTTTTAAGATTGGGCCATTACATGAATAATTTTAAAAAGAATATTAGAGATGAATGCCATATTGTACTGTCACAATAAAACTTTTAATAAGTTTCTGCCCCAGCTTTGATCTTGTTTAGAATGATATTAGTTTTTGTTAGTTTCTCATGCTTTTTTTTTTCTTAAAAAGAAAGGGTTTTTGGGGTGGTTTTTTTGCTTTCTTTGAGATATATGAACCTTTTAATGTGCAGATAACTTATTCAGCTCCTAAATTTAAATGCCTTGTGGGCGTAATTTTTCTATTTTAGTTTAATTCTATAGCTGCCTTCTCTTTGTCTGAAATATATTATTCATTGTCTCCAAATTATAACTGGGCTGATGTGTTAGCATATACGTTCTTCAATTCATTCCAATGTTTTAACCATTTGTATGGCAAAAGCAGGCAGTACACTGTCTCAAAGGTGTCAGCAGCAGGAAAGGACAGAGTAGAATACTCATACTGGCATGTGTATTGACTAAGTGGCCAAGAAGCGCTTTCGGTTCTAGAGACATTGCTTGTGGAAACATTTGCCGTAACTAATTACGATTTAGAAGTATCAGTTCAAAAATGTATATGCTCTGATGCAGTGCAGTGGCAGTTTGTGAAACAGTTTGCTAAAGGAACATGTCAGCTATGTGACAGAAAAGGGTCCTTTCTGTCCACCATTACAGTATATGTCTCTTCAGATGCTGTACTTATGGACAGTGGGCTGGAGTGGCTGTTGAGTACTTCAGCGCTGGGGTGGGGCTTCAGGGCTCTGTATGTGAGTACAGCTTCCCCTTAAAAAAAAAAAATCTGAAGAAGGCAATGGCCTCACTCACTTGCACCCTGACTCATGTGGATATCAAAATTGTTGAGGTACTTCCTGATGAACTAGAGCCCTGAAATTTGGGGAATGTTACTAGCAATGCTTTTCTGCCAGCTCCCTGCTTATGTCTGAGTCCCCAGGCATGGGGATCCCACTAATGACATGCTCAGGAGCCTTGCGGGATCATGAGCCCTTGGCTTGTTGCACAAAGGGACAGGTCACTTAGTAGATCATTGCCCCTTAGTAGATTTGGCTACTAACAAGCAAATTGAACAGGAAATGAAAGCCCTCCTTCCCCATGCTGGGACCCTCTAAGTAGACTCCAGAAGTTAACTGAAAACAAGTTAACTCACAGTCAAGGCTACTCTGTACTGAGAGTGAACTGCTTCCAGTCCCCCTAACACTAATGGTGATGCGCCCATTAACTTGATGCACCCATTAACTCAGTTTGCATACCCATTAACTCAGCAGGAAGGTGCAGATAAGGCTAGCTATGACAATTCTCCCCCATAACAAAGGAAGGTTGAGTCAGCGATAAGGACCTCGGGCTGTACCCATCAAAATGACTGACTGGATTATTGGACTTCAATGCCCATGCAAAGTTTCCCTTTGCACATCTATGCACTCTTACTTTTCATGACAATCAGCCGGGACCCTCAGCTGTTCACATACTGTTACACTCAGGAAGAGCAATCAGGAGCAATGAGAGATCCATGCTGGTTTTGCCACAAACACCTGCTCAGCAGAAGAAAGCAACCATGTTGTTGCCCCAGGACATAAGAACATAAGAACAGCCCTGCTGGGGCAGGCCCAAGGCCCATCTAGTCCAGCATCCTGTTTTGCACAATGGCCTGCCAGATGCCACTGGAAGCCTACAGGAAGGAGTTGAGGGCATGACCTCCCTCCTGCTGTTACTCTCCTGCAACTGGTACTCAGGCATCCTGCCTTGAGGCTGGAGGTGGTCTATAGCCCTCAGACTAGTAGCCATTGATAGACTTCTCCTACATGAAGTAATCCAAACCCCTCTTAAAGCCATCCAGGTTGTTTCTCCACATCATGCATGATTTTATAGACCTCTATCATGTCTCCCCATAGTTGTCTTTTTTCTAAACTAAATAGCTCCAGGTGTTGTAGCCTTGCCTCATAAGAAAGGTGCTAGGCCCCTGATCATCTTGGTTGCCCTCTTCTGCACCTTTCCAGTTCTACAATGTCCGTTTTTAGATGTGGTGACCAGAATTGTAGGCACTACTCCAGGTATGGCCACACCATAGTTTTGTATAAGGGCAATAATATAATAATATTAGCAGTTTTATTTTCAATCCCCTTCCTAATGATCCCTAGCATGGAATTGGCCTTTTTCACAGCTGCTGCATATTGAGTCAACATTTTCATTGAGCTGTCAACTACGATCCCCGAGATCCCTCTCCTGGTCCATCACTGATAGCTCAGATCCCATCAACGTTTACTTGAAGTTGGGTTTTCATCCCAATGTGCATCACTTTACACTTGCCAACATTGAACCACATTTGCCATTTTGTCGCCCACTTACCAGTTTGGAGAGATCCTTTTGGAGCTCTTCATAATCCATTTTGGATTTCACTACCCGAAGGAGTTTGGTATCATCTGCAAATTTGGCCACCTCATCGCTTACCCCTACTTCTAGATCATTTATCAATAAATTAAAAAGCACCGGTCCCAGTACAGATCCCAGGGGGACCCCACTTTTACTTCCCTCCATTGTGAAAACTCTCCATTTATCCCTACCCTCTGTTTCCTCTCCTTCCACCAGTTAACAATCCACACATGTCCTTGTCCCCTTATCTATTTTCTGGGCTATTTGTTAGTAAATGGAGGCCGGCAGGGGGAGGAAGAACCTCTGGAAGCACACACACACACACACACACACACACACACACACACACACACACACACACATATCCCATGGCTGCAGAGAAGCTCCTGGAGTGGGAGGTGTTGTGTTTTATTACTTTACAGTTTTTTAAAAAAATGAACCCCTGAACCCAAGCGGCCCCTGTTTGGCCCTATCTCGGACAAAACAACCCCTAGTTCAGGTTTGGGTGTTTGTTTCTCTGTTTAATTTAAACTCTTTTTAAAAAATAATAAAACTCACCACCTCCTACCAGGGGCTTCTCCATGGCCATGAGGGGAGGGGTCCCCAGAGGTCTCCCCTCCCCCTGCTGGCCTCCATTTTTGTAAGAAGTAGCCCAGTTTAGGTGGTTTTTGACCCATTCTGGCCCTCATCTCCCTCTGCTGGTCCTTTTGGAAGCCACTGCACATGGAGGCCCATTGGACATGTGTGGCAGCCTCTAAAATGGACACTGCCACAGAGGTGAGCCCAGGAATGGGCCAAAAACCACCCAAACTCATGTATTTGTTACTAAATGGAGGCTGGCTGGGGGAGGAGGAACCTCTGGAGACACACACACACACACACACACACACACACACACACACACCATGGCCGCAGAGAAGCCCCCGGAGTGGGAGGTGTTTATTTTTATTACTTTAAAAAATTGTTTCAGGGGGAAATTAATATGAACCCCCAAATCTAAACCCAACCAGGGGGTATTCGGGGTTGCACATAACCAAGCATGCCCGGTCCAGCTTCTAGGCAACCCGGTTTTGTGCACGTTCCAACTGTGCAGGTTGTTCTTCTGTCAAGAAGGAAGTTCGCACAACCAGCTCCGCCACCTCTCTTCAGTTTCACTGACTGAGAGGCAGCTCTCCTGAACGTCCGAATGCAGATAGGAGAAAGTCGGGGGTGGGGGGTGGGACCTCAGGTCCATTGGTCCCACACTGCCACGTAATGTCTGAAGGCAGCCACAGAGTCTCAAGGGCCCCGTTGCAAGCTCCATTGCAGATGCAATTAGAAGCCTCTTTCTTGCACTCTTCACAGTTGCAGCATTTGTCTGCAACTGTGAACAGATTCTTTCTGTGATTGGAAAGCTGAGGCAGATACAAATAATCTGTCCACAATTACAGTGCTGCATGCTCCCAAACCCGTACTGAACAGAATAGCTCAATGAAGACACTGACCCAGTGGAAAAGAAAACTCCATGCCAGGTACCATTAGAAAGGGATCAAAAATAAACTGTCAATGACCTTATGTAAATCTATGGTGCAGCCACATTTAGAATACTGTGTTCAGTTCTGGTTACTGCATCTCAAAAAAAGGATATACAGCTGGGGGGAGTGCAAAAGAGGGCAACCAAAGGAGTCAGGATGGGAACTGGCACACCTTCCTTACAAGGAAAGGCCACAGCATTTTAGTTCAGTTTACAACTTTTTAGTTTAGAAAAAAGTGACTAAGGGGGATATGATTGAGGCTTATAAATTATGCATAGTGTGCAGAAAGTGGATAGAGAGAAGTCTTTCTCCCTCTGTCACAACACTAGAGTTAAGTGCTATGAGAGTGGGAGAAAAACTTCTCTCTATACATTAATCTCTATCTAACTCTGTTCTATGCAAAGGTCATCCGATGAAACTGACTGGCATGATATTTAGGATGGACAAAATGAAGGACTTTTTCACACAATGCAAAATTAATCTATGGAATTTCTGCTATAAGATGGCCACCAACTTAGATGGCTCTAAAAGGGGATGAGACAGATTCATGGAGGACAACAGTAATTATGGCTATTTGCTATCTCCAGGCTGAGAGACAATGAGCCCTTTCTCACCATCTGTGAGGAGGAGGCAGGGAAGGCTGCTCAAACTTACCTTCCCCACAAATGACCCCTCATTGTTCCCTGGGTGGGCAGATCACCCACTCAGATGATTGCTGGCAGCCCCCAGCAGTGTGGAGGGCCGGGGGACAGGATGCACCCTCCTGACCCTCTGTACTCCCACAGGGGCATATCTAGGGGTAGGACAGGCAGGGCACGTGCCCTGGGCGCCACTTGAAGGGGGCGCCATTTTTAAAAATTATTTTTTTTAAAAAAAAATGGCCACTGAAAACAAAATGGCCACTGTCCAGGCCTCGCAGAGGCCATTTGAGCATGTGTGGCAGCCATTTTGTTTTCAGCGGCTATATATAAATGGCCACCACACATGCTCAAATGGTCCCTGCAAAGCCCTAGAGGCCAGCGAGGGGAGCGGGAACCTTTGCAGACCCACCCCACAGCCTTTAGGGGCTACAGGTATTTTTTTTAAAAAAAATTAATATAATATAAGTCACTGTACACATATTCAGTTTGGCACTATGTACAGAGAATCAGGGCTTGTGAATAATGAGCTGAAGCTTATGAGCTAGGATTGTATTCATTTGCTCTTTGCTTCTTGTTATAAGTGAGTTAAATGTGATGTCTTAATAATATGGCTATTAATGGTGAGTTTGTCTTTCAATCAGTGTGAAATTAGTATTAATTAGCCTTAGTATTAAGGCCCACTGGGAGTTTCTTGCTCTCTTTCTCTCATTTTAACTGTCTTTCTGAAATACTAGAATATATTCCAAGCAGTGACACAGTTTACTCTGCATATCTTTTAATTATTTTCAGAGTAAATAGGGAAAAGTCAAATTCTCCATTTCTTTTAAAAACTTATGTAATAGTGATGCTACAATGCATAGTAGAGAATTAGACATTAGTTTTCCAAGTATACCTCCACATAGTATTTGGGTTTTTGCATGAGCCCCAGCATACTGAAATGTGTAGTTTTCTAAATTGTTTTTGAAAAATTAAAAGATTAACGAGCTTGACTTGTATTTTTCAGCTGATATTATGGTAAAGTTATCTGAAAGATGGGTGTTGGATGTTTGGACAAGGGGCGCAATTTCAGTGCTTGCTCTAGGCGCTATTTTCCCTAGATACGCCTCTGTACTCCCATAATGCTCTGTGTGAGTGCACGGTGCATTTTGGGTAATTGGGTATCCCAGCAGCAATGGGTGGACACTCGTCACTGCTGCAGTAGCAGCTAAGCAGGCAGCGCTGCACACAAGCAGCGAAATGGGAATAAGGGACTGAGCGCTTCCTTAACCTCATTCAAGAGGCAGGCTGTGCAGGTTGGTTTGTCACCACGGCACCACTGGCAGTTGCCCAGCTGCCACAGCTTCAGATGCACAGGCAAGAGTGGGCTTGGCTGTCATGGATGAACAGGAATTGGAACTCAGACCTCCTCAGTCCTATTCCATTTTTTTCACCTGAAAATAAACCCCTCACTCCAGTCTGTGATTTCTTGTGAGGGTGTGGTTGTGAATTAGAGTTGTGCAAGCTGGCCATCAAACCAAGCCAAGCCAGTTCGGGTACACTTCGGGTACAGCTGGGGTACATTTGTAAAGGGCTCGGGTATACTTGTCACAAAAATGCCCTCTGCACATACACAGAGGCCTGAACTGGGCTGCAGCCAGCTTGGGCTGTCATTTGGGAGGTCAGCGGGGGGTTTGAAGGAGCCCTCGCCACTGTCCTGCTGCCTCTGCTGCTTCTTCACCACTTCTCCACCGCAGCCTCCTCTAAAGAAATGAAAGCCGACAGAGGCCACTAACTTTTGCTTACCCCCACCCCACCCCCACCACCTTTACCATTAGTATTAGGGATGCCCCCCTTATCTGTAAAGAGGAATCCTTGAGGATTCCCCTTCACAAGTATAGCCGAGCCAGTCCACAACCAACCATTGGTGGGGGGAGGGACTGGTTTGAATCCGGACTGCCTGAACCAGGCCGTCTTGATGTCAAGCCCGGCTTGAAGCGAGACAACTTGAACATTCCTATTGTGCATACAGAGATTCACATGCACATAGTCATCTCCATACATTTCAGTGTGAGGTAAAGGAGCTTGGCATATGCCTATCCACATCCTCAGGACACGGGAATCTGGATCAGTGGAAGCTTGGAGGCAGTTCTCTAGGTGAAACTGCCAGTGACTACTGCATGGCAATTGAGGGAAAGAGGAATTCTTGCAGTTATCTTGAGGCTCCGGGGGTGCTGGTGGAAATAGGGGGTGCAAGCACCTGATTGCTAACTGGGTTGCCTCTCTGATGCAGGCCACATTGCTACTGATGTCTGGAGCAACTACCTAGACACTAACACTGCACATGCAGACAGTAGTATCCCACCTGCCCCCCAGATCCTTCACCATTACCTCCTCCTAATCTGAAGAGTATAGGGAGATGGCTGTAGCTCAGTGAAAGAGTATCTGCTTTGCATGCAGAAGGTTGTGGGTTCAATCCCTGGCGTGTCCATACGGTGCTGGAAAACATCCTGAAGAACTGCTGCCTGTCAGTTTAGACATTAGAGTTCTAGATGGATCAACTGAGTCAGTAGAAGGCAGCTTCCTATGTAAGAACATGGTTAAAGAAACCTAAGATGGCAACTGAGTAGCTGCTTATTAAGAACAAGTGAATTTTGGCCCGTTGAATAACGGGCGCTAGTAACAGCGCTCCTGGCCCCCCGCCGCCATTCCCCCTCCCTCCGCCGTTCCCCCCCTACCTTTAAGGGCCAAATCGGCCCAGGCACTTGCCCCCGCCAGGCCGGGGAGACGGAGACCGGGGGCGGAGCGGAGGCCATGTAACTTTTAAAAAAAAATTTACTCCCGCGGCCGCCGCCACCGACCGCCCACCCTCCCTCCCAGCTGCCGAGTCCCCCTTACCCTGGCCGACTGCTGTCGGCCGAAGACAGCCCTTAATCTAAGAGGCAGAGAGGAGCTCGCAAGCAGAGCTCCTCTCTGTGCAAAGCCTCTTGCCGAACTGCCGCTTTGGGCGCAAGGGACGCAAGCGCCCAAAGCGGCAGTTCGGCAAGAGGCTTTGCACAGAGAGGAGCTCTGCTTGCGAGCTCCTCTCTGCCTCTTAGATTAAGGGCTGTCTTCGGCCGACAGCAGTCGGCCAGGGTAAGGGGGACTCGGCAGCTGGGAGGGAGGGAGGGTGGGCGGTCGGCGGCGGCGGCCGCGGGAGTAAATTTTTTTTTAAGGTTACATGGCCTCCGCTCCGCCCTCGGCCTCCACCTATTTTGGCCGAGGCGGCGGCTCTGCCGCCGCCTCGGTCACTTTCCCGCCGCCTCCTCTCCGGCTTCTTCAGGGCGGCCGCTTCTGGCCGCCCAAGATGGCTGCCGGGTGCCGGCGAGCGTGTCTCCCTTGCCCTGTTCTGCGCCTGCGCTTCGCGCAGGCGCAGAACAGGGCATGGAGGCACGGACACACGCTTGGTGTCCGTCCACGGACGGACACCAAGCGTTTTATTAGAGAGGATGCTCCTTTGAGCTGCTGAATTTTACTACAACCCTGGTTCGGAACTGTTTTGATTTTAGATATTATTCATGGAAGCCTTTGAGGTCAATCTACAGCCTGTAAGAGTCTGGGCAGAATGTTTCTGTGATAGGAAGCTTGGGGTACCCCAGCATTGCAGTCACAGGCAGAAGCTGTTCACGATTACAGCATTGGTCTCTGAAAATAAACAGTGGCCCAAACCCCTATATTCTACCAAAGGCAACCACAGGGCTCTGTGGTCACCAGGACAGCTGTTTTTGTTAGATTCTTTGTTTTTGTTGCATCGTTGCCAAGTAAAAATAAGTTGTATTATTTCTATTTTTATTATCCTTTTTGTTTGGAGATATATATTCCTAATGCTATGGGGCCTTTTAAGCTTGACATAGCTTAGGGCCTCAGCATGTCATGATCCAGTCCAGTGCAAGGTTCACTTTTGAAATGAATGCATATACAGTCATTCATACAAAAACATGTACATGTGTACAGACACCTGAATGCACATACACATATGAATAGGGCTTCTAAATCATGCATATTTAGGTGATCCCAATGTATTGTCTATTTTGGACCAAGTGTTTGGAGGACTGGGGCCACAGTGAATTACTGTACGAATTCACAATAGTGTATTGTGCAGTTTATAATTTGTATGCTGGTTTAATGCTCTGTAGTGCCTGTCTAAATGTAGCATGGTGTTTGATGTTTTTGAAGTATCTTCCTTGCTATGCAGAAGATCCATAAAACTACTGGATTGATAACCCACTTGATTCAAGACATTGCTGCAGTCAGATGAAGATCCATTCTGCATAGCCTAGCCAATGAGTCCAGGTTCTGCTGAATAATTGTCTGATTTGGCAGCAAGTTAAGCAGAGTGAACAACTGTGCAAATGGTCTTTTGGGTCATTATGTTATTGTGCATCATCAACAATCTATTAATACATTTTGAGCTTGTGTGCACGTCTTGTTAAATTTATTTGTTTTTAACAAATCATTCCTGAATCCCTGTACACTTTATCAAAGCCACTTTGTAAATCTAACATTATTTATCATAAAGAATTTTATTTATTGAATTTATTTGCCATCAGGAGAGACAGACACAAATATAATGTTTAAAAAGATGTCTATTGATGTGAGAAAAATGCAAGCCGTGTGGTAGAAGCTCAGTGAGTGGGAGAAATGTAAATGTTCTCTGCATTTTATCTCACATGACAGAATGCATTATGGTCAAAATAGTGTCTTCTTGGAAATGCAGGTTTCAGAAATCTGCATAATATACACTTTTATGTATTCTTCATATGCATGATGCAAGTCTTTGGTTAAATGCCCAACAAGTTCATTTAGTAGGCCTCTCGTTTATAGAACGACCATGGTACATGGTGTAAACAAGATGTATATGGGCACTAGATCCTATAAACCCAATTACAATTAATCATGGCATAATATAACACCTCCTCATAAATCCCTGAATGCAAAGAATGATGTGCTATAGCTGTGTAGTATATACAAATGTGAAAGCTTGCTATTCCCATCAAACAATTAGTTGCCTTTGACACAGAACCTACTTTTCCCACCAATTAGTGCAAACTGCAGGGTGCATTTCTAGAATTCTGCAAGCTAACAGTCAGCGATGTAATGAAGATTTTAGGACTGCTCAATAAGTTGCAAGGCATAGTTTGGTTTGTCTCAATTAAACAGTGCCAGTTTAGTTTGCAAAATGTATTTTGTCTCATTGTTCTCCATTTGTACAACTTACTGCAAACATTTATTTAAAATATATTCCCATGGCAGCTGATGCCTTAAAAAAATATTTTAAAAAGGAGATTTTTATGATTTTAAAAGATTTCCCCAAACCAGTACGTTAAAAAATGAAACAACTGAGCCTTTGGGTCTAGGCACTATGCATTCATGGGTCGTGGATGTGGGTAGTAAGTTGGAGTTGCATGCCAAAGACCATTAGGGGCTTTAGTGAAATAGGAAGCACAACATTCCTTTTTGTACTCCTGGTGGCTCCTGTACTCCCCATTGCTCCTCAGCCCCTCAAGCCAATCTGCTTTTGGCTGTGGTGGTCATGTAATTGATAGTAAGATTCTCAGTCCAATTCACATAGTAAAACTCATATTGGTGTATATGGAACATAGGAACATAGGAAGCTGCCATATACTGAGTCAGACCATTGGTCTATCTAGCTCACTTAATGCGGCTAAGCCATGGCTCCCAGAGGACAAGCAAGAGTGTCCTAAAATCACCTGCAAACAGAAAGCTAGTGAGCTAGGCAAAACATTCAGGGAAACCCACTCACATTTCTTAAAAGAGTGTGTGGTAGCCAAAAGAGTGTGGCAGGGAGTAAGCAAGCTGTTAGAGTGGCCTGATTTGGAAAAACAGACTTGGGAAGAACTAACCTCGGGTTTGAGCGATATAACCTCTTTTTGAGGTCCCAGAAAGAAACCTTCAAGGAAACGGGATGGAACGGGTGCCCTCATACTAGGGAATTGGAACGTACCCCTTCTCATAATCAGGTTAGTAAACCTGTATGTCATTTATGCAATGCTCCTGCATAGGAATAGGGAGGGAAGATGCGACCAAGAGGTTCACGCAGATGAGACAGTAAATCTCTTCTGGAAAAGTTTGTACGGTTATGTGCAAAAAGACAAGAGTATCTCTTCTAAACAGCAATGGGACAAATTATGGAAATGGACGTTGGACGTAACCACCCTGATAACCTGATGTGCCTTGTAATCCCCGAGTTACAGTACTGTCTGCATATGCTTCATAACCTTGTGGGTTTCCAAATCCTTGTGTGTAAATCTTTGTAGATATATGATGTACAAACAACCACTTTGTATATAATTGTGCTTTGGCAACATACTGTATGCTTTGGTAGTTTGTTGGTTCAATAAAAAAATCTTGTCCTATTAAAAATAAAATAAAATCTTTTCCTATCTTGGAGAAGCCAGGGAGGGAACTTGGAACCTTCTGCTCTTCCCAGAGCGGCGCCATCCCCTAAGGGGAATATCTTGCACTACTCACACATGTAGTCTCCCATTCAAATGCAACCAGGGTGAACCCTGCTTAGCTAAGGGGACAAGTCATGCTTGCTACCACAAGACCAGCTCTTCTCTCCTTTTAAATGGTTTCAGTGGATCATGACAGAATGTGGTGAAGTATCACAACACACCTGGTTTTTCAAGCCATCACTAAACCCAACTCTTACCAGGGCTTTGTAAAAGTGGTGACCTTTGTGGTGTTCCAGCATTCCCCCAAACCATCTCCCTTCATGATCTTTCCAAAGTCTTTTGTCAGTTTCCATAAATTCTCAGTATTTAAGCCACACTTGTCCATATTGCCGAGCTGTGACTCTAAGGCTGACTTGTTGAATGATCTACCCTCACTTCTTTTCCCAACTTCTTTTATATATAAAGTTGCTGTCAGTTTGTGCTGACTTTCTAGACTTACTGTGGACCACCTCACTGTGTAGACTTCTTGTGTGAAGAGCACTTTAAAAACAAAACAAAAAACTTCTGAACAGGACTAGATTGCACACGTTTTGAATATAATATGTGAATAGGGCTAATATGCTGATGGTATGAACTGTAGGATGTGCACGAAGTGTTTTGTGCAGCTGTGGGGCGGGGGGAGTGGTAGCTTCAAAAGGAGGCACGCAGGTCTTACTTGTTCCTCTGCTGCCCCCTTCCGCCCCCCACCCCCCAACCCACTGTGGTGCTGTCGGTTCTAAAAATCTGCATGGCTTCAATGCTGCTCCAGCAGCCCAAGCATACCACTGCTGCACGGGGGCTGCTAGGAGCTGCACCACAGCCATGCGGCATGGCCTTTTAGAACCGACAGTGCCATGGTGGGGCAGTGGGGAAGGGGACTGTGGAGGAGCAGGTCATACCTGCGTGCCTCCTTTTAAAGGTTCAGCTCAACCCCCACCAAAATGATTTGGCTGCGGTAGCTCAAATCATTTTGGTGCCTCTGTAAGTGAGGCACCAAAATGATTCGGGTACATCCCTAATGAACTGAAAGAAAAGAGCACAATCCATGAGGCATCATGGCTGTGAAAAATACATTAGTTTCATGATGCCTTGCATACACCATTTTATTTTACCCAGTGATTTTTTTTAAATTTGATTGATTGATCATAAACATCATATCCCAAACACTAGGGGTAGGAAAATCTATTGCATTGATAGAGCCTTTGATTATAACTAACACTATTAGACTATATAATATTATTATTTCTTATTTACACAGTCAGACAGGTGTTATTGACTGGTTTGTTTTATCCAGACACTGAGTCCTTCCCAAGGACCTGGGATGGCTGAATTTTATTATCATTGTTGTTGCTGTTATTATAGATATTGTCGCAGAATATAGGCTGTTCCCAGTAAAGTTGCTTTTTGTAATTGGCTGATGGTGATTTCTGTAGCCCCTATGGTGTAGAGGTGCTCTTCAAGTTGTTTTGGAATTGCACCCAGGGCGCCAATTGCCACTGGGATTATTGGGTCTTCTTCTGCCACAGCCTTTCAATTTCAATTTGTAGATCTTCGTATTTTGTGATTTCTTCTTCTTCTGCCTCTTCTTCTTCTTCTTCTAATTTTATTTATTTATTTATTTATTTACACAGTCAGACAGGTGTTATTGACTGGTTTGTTTTATCCAGACATCGAGTCCTTCCCAAGTACCTGGGATGGCTGAATTTTATTGTCAATCTTGTTGCTGCTGTTATAGATATCGTCACAGAATATAGGCTGTTCCCTGTAAAGTTGCTTTTTTGTAAGTCAGTCACAGATCCATGAGGGATTTGGGCTTGATGCTTCTGCACCAGCCAAGAGACTGTGCATGCACTTTCCAAAAGTGAAGCCTGCTCTGCACCTCTGAAGCTACATATGTGTCATTACAACGGTGACCATCCCCCATTGGGAATGATGATGCACAGCTTTGGAGACATGGATCAGCCTCTGTCTTTGGAAGGTGCATAAATGGACTCTTAGATCACATGAAAGCATCAAGCCCTCACCCTTCTTGGATCTATGGCTCACTGTGCAGAATATCAGGCAGAGAGCAACTGGCTCTATCCACCCCTAGCACAGCATCCCTCCAGTGGCTTTTGCTGGTGTCTATCTTATGTTTCTTTTTTAAATTGTGAACACTTTGGGGACAGGGAGCCATTTATTTGTTTGTTTGTTTATATGCAAACTGCTTTATCAGCTGTGGTAGTGCAGTGGGGAAGCAGCTTACCTAGGGAGCAAGAGGCTGTTAGTTCAAATACACGCCAGTGTGCTTCCCGGACTGTGCCTAGTAGATATATATTTGGAGTCACCTATATCGGGCAGCAGCAATATAGAAAGGTGCTGGAGGTGCTCTTATACTGTGTGGGAGGAAGGCAATGGTAAACCACTCCTGTATTCTACCAAGAAAACCACATGACTCTGTGGTCACAAGGAGTCAACACTGACTCGATGGCACAATCTTTCCTTTCCAAACTGCTTTGGGAACTTTTGTTGAAAAGCGGTATATAAATATTTGCCGTATCCATTATTCATGGCAGCTGCTTAAAATATTTTCTAAATAATGTGCAATATTTTACTACGTGGCACATAGTCAATTTTAAGCAAGTAAGCTTCCTTCTTGATTACCATGGGATGATTTGCACTCCCTGTTCTCTGCCATATTGAACAATGGGATTGTGTGTGATGTATCTTGTTAAACCACAGCCATTGGCTACTACAGATGTACAGAGGTGCACTCCACCAAACATCACTGCTTCTCCAGGACCACACTCAGAAGTTAAATCAGGTCGTTTCTAACAAGTGAAGCACAACATTTTGCAAAACAGTTAATTGATTTTATCAATTTATTTTCAAAGCGAAACACAGGAAAAATTCATAGGAAATTGTACTGCGTACAATTGTACATGTACAGTTCAACTGCGTACAATTCTGGTCACCACATCTTAAAAAATTGTACTGCGTACAATTGTACTGCGTACAGTTCTGGTAACCACATCTTTAAAAGGACATTGTAGAACTGGAAAAGGTACAGAAGAGGGCAACCAAGATGATCAGGGGCCTAGAGCACCTTTCTTATGAGGCAAGGCTACAACACCTGGGGATTTTTAGTTTAGAAAAAAGATGACTGTGGGGAGACAAGATATAAAATAAAAAATCATATAAAATTATGCATGGTGTGGAGAAAGTGGAGAGAGAGAAATTCTTCTCCCTCTCATACAACACTAGAACCAGGGGTCACTCCATGAAATTGATTGCCAGGAGGTCTAGGACCAACAAACAGAAGTACTGTTTCACACAACGCTTGATCCACTTGTGGAACTCTCTGCCACAGGGTGTGGTGACAGCCAACAACCTGGTTGGCTTTAAGAGGGGTTTGGATGACTTCAGGGAGGAGAGGTCTATCAATGGCTACCAGTTGGAGGGCTGTGGGCCACCTCCAGCCTCAAAGGCAGGATGCCTCTGAGTACCAGTTGCAGGGGAGTAATGGCAGGAGAGAGGGCACACCCTCAACTCCTGCCTGTGGCTTCCAGCGGCATCTGGTTGGCCAGTGTATGAAACAGGATGCTGGACTAGATGGGCCTTGGGCCTGATCCAGCAGGGCTGTTCTTATGTTCTTGTGTTCTTAAATCTTCTAGGAAGTGAGCATGATTCCAGAGCAACTTCATATATAGGACTTGTTCTGAACCATCTCTTAAGAGCCCCTGGTGGCGCAGTGGTAAAACTGCCGCCCTGTAACCAGAAGGTTACAAGTTCGATCCTGACCAGGGGCTCAAGGTTGACTCAGCCTTCCATCCTTCCGAGGTCGGTAAAATGAGTACCCAGAATGTTGGGGGCAATATGCTAAATCATTGTAAACCGCTTAGAGAGCTCTGGCTATAGAGCGGTATATAAATGTAAGTGCTATTGCTATTGCTATTGCTATTAAGAGGCAAGCCCAGATAGTCTCAGAATGAGACAGACCATGTGAAAAACTTGAAAATTTTGCTTTTGCAGCAGAGATCTGTGTGAGTGGTTAAGCATGAATGATCTCATCAGGGACTTAAATAATCCTAGGCCTTGATGAATCAGAGACAGTTCTCAGATAAGTTCCACTTTTTATCTCACTAAGTTTTTTCTGTCCCGGGGCTTTTCCAGTAACTTGTAAACACTATACTTCAATTATTAAAGTCGTGTATGTGTGTGTGGCTATTCTCATATACCCAATAGGAGTATTTTCTGCTACTGAGCACGTGCAAAGATCAGCCTGCAAACACCCCTGAAACCAATATTCAGTGGTCATAATTTAGTCAGCTGTCTAATCAGATATTTACAAATAGTTGATGTGGGCTGAGTTCAGCTCATGCTCAGCTACAACAGTTTCACGTCATCTTTGATCTTAAGGCAGCACAGGAAAAAGTCAATCCGGGTTAACCAAAGGCTTTGCTCAGAATATCATGTAAATACTGTACTTTAAAAATAAGAATGGTAATGGAGGTTCCAAAGACTGCAGGCAAGTGTTCAAGGAGAGGAGAGCTGGTCTTGTGGTAGCAAGCATGACTTGTCCCCATAGCTAAGCAGGGTCTGTCCTGGTTGCATATGAATGGGAGACTTGCTTTTTTTATATGAATGCGGCACTGCAAGATATTCCCCTCAGGGGATGAAGCCGCTCTGGGAAGAGGAGAATGTTTCAAGTTCCCTCCCTGGCTTCTCCAAGATAGGGCTGAGGGAGATTCCTGCCTACAACCTTGGAGAAGCCACTGCCAGTCAATACTGGCAATACTGAACTAGATAGACCAATGGTCTGACTCAGTATATGGCAGTTTTCTATGTTCCTATGTTCCTAAGGCAGTGGCTAAATGATGACTAAAGAAGTGTCATCTCTCTGTGAGATGTGCTAGCACTTCTGCACTGCACACTAGTAATGCTTTGCTGGTTGCACAGAGGGCAGTTTTCATGGACACCTCGTTCCAACCCTGGAGGTACTCCCTGCGACTTGGAAGTTGGTTCCTGAGGGCTGTGTGACCCTCAGGGACCCACTTCCGGGTAGCAGGGAGGGCTTTCGGGGACAAGGGAGATCCGTGAAAATCTGCCCCTCCCCATGTCCTCGTAGATGCTGCCTTAAACAGGAACGTGGCGGCAGTGCAAGCAAAGTGCCTGTACTGCATTAGTCAGGATGTCTGCCAGTGTTCCTTGCTCTCTCAATATAGCCCCTGGCTATAATCCAACACTTCATTAGGGATATTTAAGCCCATTTAAATCAGTGGATTTAAGCATGCTCACCGTGCTTTGATCTTGAATATTCTTGAAACCTCATTTATGCATTTTCTGTGTTTACAGTGTTCTCATACCATGGCAGTACATAGACTTTTATATTAGTATATTGTCCTATGACATTTGTTTTTAATGGGTGGTCATTTAAAATAGATTTTGTGTGCATTGCATAAACATAGTTTTTAATCAATTGGCATTTACATTGCATCTAGATGTTACATATGTTCATCCACAAGATTTTTAATTAATCCACAGCCATTTCTTTAAATAATGAACAAGAATCTGCTTAGACCAAACACACATATGCAAGTGCCTATGTTTTCCTTGTTATACAATCAGAGGAATGTAAATTTTAGAAGAAAATTAGGATTGTTTGTGCACTCATACATTAAGAATATTGTGATTGGATTATGGAAGATAAAGTGTGTGTGTGTGTCTGTGTGTCTGTGTGTGTGTGTCTGTGTGTACGAAGACAAAGGCCCTAGGCAATTTATGTTCAGGTTTTGCAGTGGGTTTGCTGCAAGCATGCAGAACTAACTGGGTTTAGATTAAGGCAGTCTAATTAGTGTCATGTCAAACTGGCAGTGATCATAAGACAAGAGAGGGGTCATTCTTGTCATCTTCTTGGTCTTTTGCCCTTAAATATAGAGCTGCATAAAGCACAATCTCCATCTTGTTAATGGAAGCAGAATATGTATAATCTGCACACGAAATGAAAAGAAAATGTGTAAGGAAATTTCTTTTTCCCATTTCCTCGTCAGAAGCTGTGAATTTTAGTGAGAATTAAAGTAAGGCTAATTCTGCAGTCATCTTCTGACCTGTCAGGTTCGCTGTCACCCTCACGTCTCTCAGTGCAGGTCTTTAGCTTCTTCTTGCTGAGTGCAGCCTTTGCCAACTGACAGAAAAATACCGACCATGACAAGAAAAAAAGAACATAATGTCCTTTTCACCCATCACTACTCAAAATTGCTCAATCTTTACTGACATATTATTATACATTGTTTCTCTGGGTAAAAAAAAGAAAAGAAAAGCATTCTCTTTCTTTTCTATAAGAAGTGTGAAACTTTCAGGAGACATATAACTGTTCCCCGAAAAATATTAAAGCCTGTAATTATTTTAAATTGTCTATTAATATGCAATATGTTGCCCTTTAATATGAATAAGTTACAGCCTATGTGAAGTCATTATAATGGCGCCCACTAGTGTCCTGTTGGTGAAGGGGTCTGTCAGCAATTCGATTATTCCCAAAGTGGCCATGACGGAATTCAACACTACACTAGACTATTTTTTTTTTAAAGAAAGGCATAAAAACACTGCTAAATCTCAACTACTCCATTTAAATGATACATTTTTACTTTCAAAAGTACTATATCAAGCCATTAGAGGAAAGCATATTTAGAAATGTTTACCTTTCATTTTTTAAAAACTCTTGTCTTTTATCTCCAAATGAGGGTGAATGTTGACACTACAATGCATTAGAAGGACTGAACATGTGAAGTTGAGCAGAAAAGACCTCTCTTCGTTTTGCTACTGCTGTGCTGGTCCCTAACATTTTAGTGCCTAAAGTGGAGCACCAAATGGCATCCCCCTTCTCCCTTGCCCTCCCTTTGTTTCCAATAAAATCACACCCTCAGCTGAAAGTTGTTCTTACATGCAACTCTCCTTTCCTAACAAAGGATGAAGAAAGGGCATGAGAAAAATGTGTGTGGTGCCATTTGACCTACTTTCATCTGCAGGCCATCCATAGGGAGAGAAATGGGTGGGCTACTGTGCTGTCCCTCAATCTGGCCCACAATCTGCCACTTGAGCTGGCCCACATTACCCTACTTCATGAAAGAGCTGGACCTGCTTTAGTGTGGTGACAAAGGGCTTCAGAAACAGGCATAGGATCTTGTTGTCTTCTTAAGCCCTATTCAGACACTGGGCCAGTTCAATAGATATGCCCGCTGCACACATGGACATACTCAAAACCCTTGTATTTGGAGCACAAGTTTAGGGCCATTAGGATGAACCCCCTCCACACACAATTAAGGGTCATGCCTGGAGGGAGAATGTTGGGAGAATGTCATAATGGGCATGCTTCTTTCTGATCACATGTGATGCCAGCGTACCATTGAACCAGCCCATTATGTTGTATATGTGAACAGATGTCTGTACAAATGTACATATTTTCGTGTGGATGACTATACACATACAAATTCAGGATACAGATAAGAAGTGTATTGCTGAATGTTTGTTGGAGATAACGTTTGAATAACAACACATGTATACAGTTGGTTATGTGAGTACACTGTACACAGAAAGTATGTGCGTTGAACACAAAATGGGAATAGAGCTTTGGTTATGAAACAATAGCCTTTGACAATATGTTGTACATGCATACAGGTGTCTATACACATTTTTGTACAAATGCATTCATGAATGTTCTACGCAACATGTGAATAGGGCTAATAACACACCATCATATGAGCTGATATAACCCAAGCCAGAAATTCATATTTCTGTATGGGGCTCTGATAGAAATGCAAAATTTTGCACAAATGGCTGCCTTCACTTCAGCTCAGCATCAGGAAATGTTCCATGTCTGTATCCCCATTGGTCTTTGGATCATGGAGAATTTTATTAAATGTGCCCTGCTATTAATAGAAGAAGACTGAAATCTTTGCTGTACCCACTTAATTGAGAAACC